>NW_021145195.1:164949-212818 GCF_900634775.1 Gouania willdenowi
GGACACACACGGACTTATTAAACACACACGAACTTATTACAACACACACGGACTTATTAAACACACACCAAACTTATTAACCACACCACGGACTTATTAAACACACACGGACCTCAGAAACACGGTAAACGGAAACAGGCTTCACCGCTCGGCTGGCACTAGGACCCAGAAACAGAGTAAGTGTGTCCCCTATCCAGCTTCACAGGCTTGTAATATCATCAGTTTATCATTTTACCAGTTTGTTAGAGCTACTGTCTTTACCAGGGAGATAATATTTATTACTGGTGATTGTTTTCAGGAGTTTTACTGGGATTTTACCGGTGATTAGTTAATTTCTCCCTTGCGCTCCGCGGTCCAACATGACACCGGAGCCACACAGTATGAATGTGTCACACACGTCACTCAGTCACAATAAGGAAGGTTGTGGTCATTATACGGGGTGGATTAATTAATGAATAAAGGATTGTTTTATCCCGTTCTTCTCCGTGTTATTATCACATTATAAAAATGTTTAAAAATAGCAGGAATTAATGCTGGTCTCGAACGGTCTTGACGGAAAATCCCGAGTCCGGGCAGCCCGAGTCCAAGACAAGACCGAGTCAAAATGCTTCAGAGTCCGAGACAAGACCAAGACCTTTAAAATTTGGTCTCGAGACCGGTCTCGAGACCAAGACCGGTCTTGACCACCACAACACTAGGCGGCGCTGTAGACGTGTCCCTCTACAGTCGATGTGGCGTCTACGTATATAATGTCTATACATATATGTACTAGGGGGTATTTTATTTTAAGATATGTGTAGAAGAAATCTAAAATAGCCACTTGTCAACCACTTACTAAATACAATTATGTGATTAGAATCTGGTAGGTTGATCTTTATTAACATTAAAATGCTGTGAACATTCCTACTAGGGCTGGGCAATATCGACCAAAACTTTTATCTCAATATTTTTTCTCAAAATGGTGACATATGATATAAATCTAGATCATTTTATTTCGAATGAAGTCTGAGAACAAAGATAATTCTGGGTTAAATTTGCTGATCCAAAATGCTAAACAGGCTCATTTACTAACAAACAGCTGCTCAATATGTGCAACATTTGGTTTTTTCTCCTGTAAGGGACAGCATGTGTGAGTGATATGTAATCTGTAATATGGCTTGTTATGGGGAAGCTCTGAGTTAGGACTCTGTTCTGAGAAGTAAAAGCAGTGACTCTTAAAACTAGTATTTTGATACAAAATAAACTATTATATATAACAGAAAACTCGATACATTTTAAATCTCGATATATCTCCCAGCCCTAATTCCTAAATTATAAAACAGTCTAAATTAAAACATAAATGGATATATTAAGCACATGTTTATTTAATATACTTACAGTTCATATACAAGTCAACACGTTGCATATTTACTGTTAATTTCCAAATGCTTGTTTTTAAGTTAGACATGTACATTTTATTTTCATAACATATTTTATTTTAATTTTTCATCCTCACTCATGTGGTTTCTGGTATTCACTAATGACTTATTAGACACATTTATTACAGACTTTACATCCTTTAACACTTTGTGAAAGCAGTGTATATTTGTGGAGCTTGTGATTGGCTGATTTTTCATGGTGACGTACGCCATTCCTTCCCCCGTGGTAGATGCTAGAATCTCAGTTAATAACGATGTCACATATGAAAACACAATAGTTATCACTCTACACATTTCACAACAAAGCTCAATGTCCCTGACGTCCCACCTTCAAACAAAACCTAATTTGGCCATTCATGAAAAATCTACTTAACCTCCCACTTTTCTATAGCAATACATACTTCCTATAGGCACTGCACTAGAAATACTTCAAAATATTATCAAAAAACCTACAATGAAATAAGTGCCGGTCAAAATCTGGGAGGTGCCGGATCTTGCTGCTGCAAGATTTGGCACAAATGAAGTTCTGCCTTTCTTTAACCTTGTAAGTTGTTACTGAGGTTAATGAGATCCTTGGAGAGAAAGGAAATGCTATATAACAACTTTGCTCCAACTTAATCCCTCTGTCTGACCGACATAGATGATGAGAACCTGAGGTAATTTGGAGGACTGGTATGTCAGGTGTTGCACTTTAAACCTAATCATTTGTTCTTGTTACAGGTCAAGAGACAAATCTGTGATTCGTCACAATTGTGAGATGGGTGAGGAATTCAATGAGACATATATAACACTTGGGGGCTTTGAAGGCATGGAAAACTATAGATATCTTTATTTTATCCTTGTGTTGACGCTGTGCATTTTATCAATTTACAGTAATGCTATTATCGTGTATATTATCTGGGAACATCAAAACCTTCATGAGTCTATGTACATTTTCATTGCAGCTTTATCAGTAAACTCACTTTTAGTCAGTATAAACATTTACCCAAAACTTCTGATTGATTTTCTATCTGAGAAACAAACTGTATCCTATTCAGTCTGCCTTCTTCAGTACTTCCTATGTTACTGTTTAGGTATTGTAGACTTATTACTATTGGCAGCCATGGCCTTTGACAGGTATGTGTCCATATGTAAGCCTCTGGTATATCCAAACATCATGACTAACAGGACTGTGGTTGTTGTACTAGTTTTTGCCTGGTTTGTGCCTGCTTCTCAAATGTCAGTGTCCACTGTGTTGAGTGCCAAGCAGAAAGTCTGTCATTTTGTTATAAAAGGATTTTTCTGTACCAACTCTATCTTTAAGCTACACTGTGTGAACTCAAAAGTGATATCAGTATTTGGTTTGGTGTCTTGCATGTTTATATTGGGTATTTGTCCTGTGTTTTTTGTTTTATTCACATATGCTAGAATACTTTTCATTGTCTACAAAAGCAGTAACGATGTGAGACAAAAAGCTGCAGAGACGTGTTTACCTCATCTGCTGGTTTTATTGTGTTTTACTGCTTTAGGTACATATGATGTCGTTTTCGCTTGATTCGACAACAACTTTCCCAAAATTGTGCACTTAATCATGACTTTACAGGTTGTTTTATATAATCCTCTCTTTAATCCAATTATTTATGGTTTCAAAATGAAAGAAATATTTAAACGCCTTAAGAAGTTGTTTGGTTGTACATAACAAAGGTGAAATAGTTACATTTCTATTGAACAAATATTTATACAACACTTTTTTCCTATCTTTTTCTTGTTAGTGTTCATCACATGTACAAATAAATCAATTTCACTGATAATTTACTATATACAGTACGTGTCATAGTCATTCCTATGCATAGGACCACAGGTTAGACACACACACACACACATTTAGCTCACTTTCCTCAAATTTTTCAATTTTGCTTTCATTTGAGACAAATTCATGTAATACTGCAAGTTCTATATCATTGGTAAAAATGTGTAAACATGAAAAATCAATCTAAATGTTGAATCCAAATGTTAAATCTAAATGTTAAATCGGTCGCTAACATCACGAAATGCATTTTAATACAGTCTTTTCAAAGACAAAAATGGCAAAATGAAATGACTAATGAAAACTTTAGACTTAAATTAAATCACGTAGGCCATATCATCAAGGATCTAAAACGAGCACACAGCGCTAACATATGAAGTCTGAAGACGGTGCAACTGCTAATGCTAACAAAACAATGACAGGGACGTATTATCATTACACTTTTTAGCGTTATTTACAGCTTACCGAAGTGCTCTGTTCGTCGTCTCCAAAGATAGAAGGAATTGAACCCTCAATCAGACAAAGTCTTTCTGTAAATCCTTCTTTATACTGGTGGAGGTTGCAGAAGCAGTCATCCTTGAAGTGTTTCGCACACACAAAAATGACCTTACCCACAGATGTGGGTACATTTCCGTGAAAAATAAAACTCAACCAGGCACTTTGAAAAGGTTCTGATGCTGGGAGACGGTGTAATGAAGCGTGTGGGTTACTACATCCAGTAACTGAACATTTTGACTTATCCTCTCGTAACTTCAGCATCCTTGAGCTTGGACTACAAAATAAAAGCGAGAAATAAAAATGGCGGATTGCTCGAAGTGTTGGACCTGGAGTTGATGCACTAATTAGGCAGTTCCGCTGTAAATACTGTGATGTAATAGTTCAAAAAACGTAATACAGAATAGAAAATTCGAAACAGATTGAAAAATATGAGCAAAACAGAATATAAAGATATCTACGGAGCACCTGAAGAGACTAATTTGATTTTTTCTGTACTTCTAAGCACTCTAAATATGCAAAAAAAATGCCTTTAAGGGCTAAAAAAAGTGGATTTAGCATGATATGTCCCCTTTAACACAAAGACGAATGTTACGAAATGTTAACAAAACATTTAACAAGAGCAAGAATTGAAACTAAACAGAATAAACAAAGACTCACAGAAAAACTAAGAGGACCACAAGAGCTAAAAACAACTAAAACCAAACAGAACCTGACACAAATCCCTCATTAAGGAGGGGGTCCAACACTCTCCAAACTGTCACTAGGAGCTCAGAACAAACTAAATTTGATAATTTCCAAATCTTGAAAAAGTCCATATTTTGTAAACGAGGTCTTAAATGATGTATGTTCATTTTCCGCTTCCTTTGTCACTCCCTTTTTATTTAATTATTGGTTAAACAAACTAAATTAAATAAAAATAAAATAAAAACTGAAAAACTCAAATCAAATAAAAACAAATTACATTTCAAAAAGTATAATGACCCTGACACACACTCATTCACTCCATTGTATAAACTACATTTGTTCTGGCTTGTTTATGGGTTCTGGGACTGTTTACACACTTCTTAAAGAGACAACGTTCTGAATGTGGTTTAGCAACACGACAATATTAAATCACACATTTCAGCCTCAATGAAGGAAAAAATCAAAAGTGACACAAAATGTTGATATTGTGCTGCTAGTGATTAATAAAAGGCTCTTTGTGACATTTTTATCCACTGACTTTCACCAATTATTGTTTCTCTTGTAAAACTATATTGAAAAATAAACTTAAAAAAAGTTTATATCGCCTATCACCATTTTGAGGAAAAATATAGAGATATGAATATTGGTCTATGTCACCCAGACCTAATGTAAACAAAGCAGTAATGTTTTATCTTGTAAAGCATGTAATTGTCCAAACTGTGAGAAATGAGGGGTCCGAAACACGGCTTAAAGTAGGATTTTATTAACATGAGTGTTACCTCAAAAAAAATAAATAAATAAAAAAATCACTGATATGCTGCCTTGTTATGTAGCAAGTGTTGCTAATGCTACACTTCTTTAGTTAAACTAAGTAAAAAGGCTGTGTCACTAAAAATAACTTGTCGACATTTTTGTTTGATGTAAATTGTACATAGAACCAGTTTGATAAATTGCTGACATGATTTTTTATTATCTTGTATCCAAATTTTCCATTTAGGGCAATATTTTAAGTTGGTGAAATGGTTTGTTTTATTGATAAATAACTTTAAAATAATCTAAATGATCTGAATGGAGAAAAAAAAAAAAAAATTGATTGCGATTTTACAAAAAAATTTTTTGTTTCTTTGTTTCTTTGTTTGTTTAAAATGAATTGTTTGTCATTTTGTTTTCTGAAATGTTTTGTTTTGCTTTAAGTATGTGCATTATATTTGCAGTAGTTTTTAGGGTCTAATGATGGTCCTAACTCAATTTTTTTTTTTGTTGAAATTTTTTTTAAAAATGCCTTGCTATAGCCTTACTTTTTAATTTGGGTGACTTTAGTTCTTTGTCATTTTTAGTGCCTTACTGCTTTCTTGGCCCTGTTTAAGTGTGTGCATTATATTTGCAGTAGTTTTTAGGGTCTAATGATGGTCCTAACTCAATTTGTTTTTTTCTTTTGAAATTTTCAAAAAAAATGCCTTGTTATAGCCTTACTTTTTATTTTGGGTGATATTAGAGTTTGTCATTTTTTGTGCCTTACTGCTTTCTTAACCCTGTTTGAGTATGTGCATTATATTTGCAGCAGTTTTTAGGGTCTAATGATGGTCCTAACTCAATTTTTTTTTTTGTTGAAATTTTTTTTTAAAAATGCCTTGCTATAGCCTTACTTTTTATTTTGGGTGACTTTAGTTTTTTGTCATTTTGTGTGCCTTACTGCTTTTTTGGCCCTGTTTAAGTATGTGCATTATATTTGCAGTTTAGAGTTTAATGATGGTCCTAACTCAATTTTTTTGTTGTTGAAATTTAAAAAAAAAATGCCTTGTTACAGCCTTACTTTTTATTTTGGGTGATTTTAGTTTGTCATTTTTTGTGCCTTACTGCTTTCTAAGCCCTGTTTAAGTATGTGCATTATATTTGCAGTAGTTTTTAGGGTCTAATCATGGTCCTAACTCAATTTTTTTTTTTTGGAAATTTTTTATAAAAAATGCCTTGTTACAGCCTTACTTTTTATTTTGGATGATTTTAGTTCTTTGTTATTTTTTTGTGCCTTACTGCTTTCTTAGCCCTGTTTAAGTATGTGCATTATATTTGCAGTAGTTTTTTGAGTTTAATGATGGTCCTAACTCAATTTTTTTGTTGTTGAAATTTAAAAAAAAAATGCCTTGTTACAGCCTTACTTTTTATTTTGGATGATTTTAGTTCTTTGTCATTTTTAGTGCCTTTCTGCTTTCTACGCCCTGTTTTAGTATGTGCATTATATTTGCAGTAGTTTTTAGGGTCTAATCATGGTCCTAACTCAATTTTTTTTTTTTGCGAAATTTTCAAAAAAAATGCCTTGCTATAGCCTTACTTTTTATTTTGGGTGATTTCAGTTTTTTGTCATTTTTTTTATTGCTTTACTGCTTTCTTAGCCCTTTTTGAGTATGTGCATTATATTTGCAGTAGTTTTTAGAGTTTAATGATGGTCCTAACTCAATTTTTTTTTTGTTGAAGTTTTCAAAAAAATGCCTTACTTTTTAATTTGGGTGATTTTAGTTTTTTGTCATTTTTTGTGCCTTACTGCTTTCTTAGCCCTTTTTGAGTATGTGCATTATATTTGCAGTAGTTTTTAGGGTCTAATGATGGTCCTAACTCAATTTTTTTTTTTTCAGCAGGAATCCCCCCCTCCCTGTCCCTTTTCTGGCATGGTAGAACGGACGTGATCACCAGCTCAACTCGGTTCCCACAGAGAAACACATCATCACGTTAATTTATGACACACGTATGGCGTTACGTCACCATTAAGCGACTCTGGGTTTGTTGTTGACAGTACATTCTGTTAATTTCATATTTTCTGTTGCTTAGGGTAACTATTGTCAGGGCAAAAAACTGAATGAAGTGAGGTTTAGCTGATTAGTTTGATTTTGTTCATTTTTGTCTAACGTTTGGGTTGTTTTTGGTTGAGTTGCTAACCTTAAGTTTGTTAATATTTTCATTTTCTAAACTTAACCTTGTTTGGTAAAGTTTTGTTGGTGTTGAAAGTTTTTTATATTTTTGTATGTCAAGCTTTTAAACCACATCATGAAATAAAAGAAGTATTTTTATTACGATTGTTAATGATAAATAAAATAACATATTTTGCTACCACCTTGGCCTCTTTTCATATTCTTGCCAGACTAATGCAGTGATATTTACTTCACTAAAAAGGGAACCGCTGCCTTCTTATTGGTTATATATAGACTTGTACATAATGGTGGTAATAGTTTAAAGATAAAGTCTGGTCTGTAATGGAGTGAGGCTGGATTAATTACATTTAGACTGGGGTTAAAGTGACTTATCACATCTACTTAAATTTGTTTAATTGTTTTAAGGTGTGTGTGTGTGTGTTTTGCTCTTTGGACTATGAACATGTCTTAACCTAATACTGCATATAAAACAAGTTAATACTTTAGTTGTAGTAAATTGTGCTATAATACATACTAATGCTATACTATCTTTCTCATTTCATCAGAAAAGATCAAACAATGACAGGCGTCATGGTGATGAACACATGATGTAACCACAGAGAGAAGCTGTGACTGAGAACATCCTCTACATGATGATCACTGACATGAGGTCTGTGTCCATGGTTGAAGATGAAGCTTCACTACAATCATCCTCACCTTTAATCCAGGTCACATTCTGCCCTCAACGACACAATTTATGTTTTACATTTTACAAAGTTCATGGAGAGAAAATATGAAGAGACTTTAAAGGAAGTGAAGAATGCAATGAACACAAACAGCAAACTGTGTCTCACTGCTGATATATGGACACGTGTAGCTAATGAAGTCTACCTTAGGGTGACCTACCACTACATTCACAATGGGACGAATAAACAGGCTGAAATTAAAAATGTGCTGTTTTTTTATCCGATTCATCAAATAATAAATTTGTTTTTGTGTGTGTGTGTGTGTGTGTGTGTGTGTGTGCGTGTGCGTGTAGGGGGTTTGAGAACATTTTTTTAGCGTCTTACACAGAGCAGGATCTTACTTTGAGGATTAAATCAAGGTAAAAGAAAATGGGTAAAGTTTGTTAGTTGGTTGAAGAGTTGCACCTGAACCTAATATGGTTGATTAGAAGGATGTGAGTAAACTGTAGGTCTATCTGGAGTTGTCACGATACCAAAATGAGTAACCACAATACTATACCAGACAAATCAGGTAATATCGGGATACTGAAGCCTTTTAATATTATTATTATTATGAACTGCAATGTATTTGTACAAGTTAGAAATACTTATTAATTACTTATAGTGTTGTTTGGTGCATGATGAGTACATGAACAAAAGCAATTAAAAAAAACAACTAATAAATGAAGTTAGAATTTATATGGTTGATATTTAAAAAATAACCATTCAGTTTCCTTTGCACATCAATGTATGTTTAACTAATATAAATAATCAACTTATGATAACAAATCCACTGTCTTTAAGAAAAAAACTATTTGACAATAATGCTTCTTCTCCAACATAATAAACCATAGAGGATAAAATACAATAAACAGGAACTGATTCCCTGAGAAAACTATATTTGTATGCATTTTCTGGGTGACGTCACTGGTGTTTTATGAGATTAGATGTGATCCCTCTTTTGTGTGTATGCAAACTGTAAATACTGTTTGTACATTGTTAATATCTCTGTTAATATAAATTAAATTAAAACAAAATAAAGAAAAAAGGTTGCTCTGAGTCCGTGCGGAAGTCCTTTGGCTCCTATAGCTGGTGACAGCGCCTGCACAGTAGATCTCCTATTGTTTTGTCGTCTCTGCTTCTTTTAAAGCCAAATTAGTTCCAAATGGGACTTTTGGAGTTTGTATTTTTTAGTAAAATTAGTGATGCCGTGGCAGACTCACCGCTGGGGCCCGGTGCTTCTGCCATGTGTTGTCTCGTGTTTGTGACTGTAACCGTTGTGTAGAATTTCTAGTATAGTAGGAACTGTTATAATTTGGTACCACGGGGTACCGTAGGTATCGTGCAACTATAGGTTTATCATCATTTCTCACTCACTCACAACCTTATTTGCACACTCTTGGACTCAAGGAGGCAAAGATGAGGTCAAAGCATTTTACTGACATAACAAAACAACACGCTTCTCACACAAGTACCGTTTCTCCCCTTAATGACCTGCTGTCAGTCTGTCATACAAATATGGGACAAAAACATGGGTGATATTTATATATAGATCTATTTATCAATCTGTGTCTTAATAGTACATAAATTACAAGTTCTAAATAAAATCCACATGAGCCAAATTAAAAGTTAGAGCCTTTTAATAACTGAAGTCTCAGGGCATTAACGTGGACATGAAAAGTAACATTTAAATGAAAAAAATAGATATAAGATAAAAGCTTCTTTAAAAATATAAATAAGTGATAAGTCAACAAATAACTAACAACAATATTATATTAGCATTGTGCTGAGTTTTCACCGTGTTTGTCCATGTTGTGAAATGGCTGGATCAGCTTTTTCTGTAAAAACCACCTGCTTCCCTTTTGGCCTCTTTAATCTGGCAGGTTTATCTTATGTAGCCACCAGAGGTATAAAGAGTACTGATATATCCTACTCAAGTAGAAGTACTGTTATTTGAAAGAAATAGCACTGATTATCTAGGTAGGTACTTTGAACATGTTTTAATCAAGTTAAAAAAGTTTAGTTGTTCTCTAGTTCGATTGGAGAATAACTAAATGACAAAAAAAAAAAACACTTACAAAGCTGCTTTCTCCTTTCTTACCACATGGTGGCAGTCTAAGCACACATCTTACTGAGCTCAGAAAATGTGTTTTGATACAATGTGGACCGACCTGCATAAGAAGAAACCAAATCGATCAGGACAAATGACCATCTATTCTATATGTTCTTTGATATAAATAAATATGATCAATATAAATAGGCCATGTAAAAAATATTGTCCTCCAAAACAATTTAAAAGCTTTCTTTTTTTCAGTTTTTAATAATTTTATAGGTAATAATATAGTACCCATGTTGACTTTTGGAAATATAATTATATTTTGACATAACATAGTTATTGCGTTAAACTCTGCAGAAAAGCTTGGTGATTAGAAATCGCCTTCATTTTAAATCCACATATGGATTGGATTTAGATAATCATCTGTAAAGCCATTATTAAACAATCTTCTGATAGGGCAATCTCTGTTAAAGTTGTAATATTGTAATTAAAATAAAATTGGCGCATAAAAACTGTCATTTACAATTTAACTAAATGCAAAACTGGGGAAGCTTTTTACAGTTCTGTGGCTTACACATATGTAGTTAAAATGATTAAAATAGGTTTCATATCATAACTTGTCCTCTTAAGGATCATTTTACCATTAAAAGAAAAAGAAAATCTAGGGCTATATACTGACACAAAAAATGTTCAGACGCCCACACCAAAAATATTAAGGCTAATATTTTCATGAATAACAAAGCCTAACAAGGTAACCAAGTATTGAGACAGAAAATTAGATAAAAGATAATATTTTTTACTGTATTCTACAGCTGACTTAAGACATGGGTCAAAACCGACCTGGTATCATAACCGATTGTTACAGAAAACTGAAGTTTTATGGGGTTATTTATTAAAGACTCAGTAATTGTGATTAATTGTAATTTAACTTTAGTAATTCAGAACATAAATGTAATTGAATTTCAGTGGAAAATATGCTTCTAATTTTAATTGTAATTGGAAAAAATGCCCATCAACGTAATCATAATTGCGTTGTAATTGAACATGGATAATTGAATGCGTAATTGTATTTTTAAAATGTAATTGACTCCAACCCTGATTCAAGCTAAAGTTTACATGCACTAGATTTACAACCTTTTAAAATGATTGCAGTAACAAAAGTGGTGAAGGGGTATAGAAGATTCATTGAAAAGATAAAACTAACCTGAAAAAAACCAGCAAGACACACTGTATTTATTACACAATATTTATTAACAGCAATTCTAATTAGAAAATCAACTTTTTACACAAGAATGAGAATGAAGGAGATGTAAATAAAGTTTTCTCAGAGATTTCATCATCAGAGTCATCCCTCTGTTTAGTTCCCTCTGTGCAGATGTTGAGCAAAAGATGGAAAGGAGGTCTTGTATCTCAGGGATGAAAGTTATGTAGATTTGTATGGGGGTACCAAGTGTAAAAATGTAGTATAAAAGTTGTAGCGAACACATTTTCATTATTTATCTCACTTTTCTCATATTTAGCACGTTCCTACATTTAACCACTTAGAGGTAAAAAAAAAAAGCATTAAATCTAAATGGTATATGTTATATCTAATTGTTAAATCTATATCTAAATTCAATTCAACTCAACCTTAACTTTAACTTTATTTATATAGCGCAAAATACAACAAAGTCATCTCAAAGCGCCGATTAAAATATAAAGTCCATCGTAAAAAAGAAGAAAGAACCCAACAAGATCCACATGAACAAGCATTTAGCGACAGTGGGAAGAAAAAACTCCCTTTTTTTATAGGAAGAAATCTCCAGCGGAACCAGGTTCAGAGGTGGCAGCCATCCGCTTCAACTGGTTGGGTTAGTGAACAGAGGGACTAGTTGACTCGCAAAATCTTATATCTAAATGTTAAATCTAAATATTAATTCTAAATCTAAATTTAAATATTAAAATTAATTCTAAATCTAAATTTAAATATTAAATATTAAATCTAAATATTAAATTTAAATATTAAATCTCAATCTAAATATTAAATCTAAATTTAAATATTAAATCTAAATATTAAATATTACATCTAAATATTAAATCTGAATATTAAATCTAAATTTAAATATTAAATCTAAATTTAAATATTAAATCTAAATATTAAATCTAAATTTAAATATTAAATCTAAATATTAAATATTAAATCTAAATATTAAATTTAAATCTAAATATTAAATCTCAATCTAAATATTAAATCTCAATCTAAATATTAAATCTAAATTTAAACATTAAATCTAAATATTAAATCTCAATCTAAATAGTATATGTTAAATCTAACTAACTGGTCAGTAGTATTTTAACAGCCAATCTTCAGCACAACGTCCAGCATTTCCCACATGACTGACTATTTACAAAACACACACCGTCTCCTTCACCTTACTCTACTTTGCCCCACCAAAGCGCCTCTTCCTGCCACAGCTCCCCCTACAGGCTCCACCCATTACTACGTTCCTCTGCTCACACCTTTCCCGTTCAGTCCATAATCACAGCCAGGCCCCCTAAACCCTACAAAAATGACACTAAACGCATAAAACGGCCCAATCCCATCCTCCGTCCACTCCCTCGTTCCTCACAGCCACCCTCAACGCTGAAAATACTGAAACTGGCTCTCCTTAACACCCGTTCACTGAACAATAAAGCACTTATCCTACATGAATTCATAACAGACAATAACCTGGACTTCCTCTGCATCACTGAAACCTGGCATAAACCTCTGGACTATTTCTCACTAAACCAAGCCACTCCCCCTGGTTACACTTACATTGAACAGCCCCGTCTCACTGGCCGGGGCGGTGGCGTAGCCTCAGTCCATAAAAAAGCCCTCAACATCAGCACCATATCCACAACATCCTTTCAGTCATTCTGAATCCCTTGCTCTACTGGACTGCCACAACTTCACTCAGCAAGTCAACTTCCCCTTACACACCCATAGCCACACCCTAGATTTAGTCTGCTCCACCGGTCTCACCATCCAGTAACTTTCCAGTACTGACCTCTGCATCTCCGATCATCTGGCTATCACCATGGACCTCCACCTCCCCCTCCCCACCCTCCACCCCAACGACAAGCAAACCATTTGTTTTAGAAACCTGAAATCCATCTCTCATGATTTTTCCACTTCTCTTCTTAACCTTCTGTCTGCCCCCCCCCCCCCGCTCTCTGACGACCCCACGGACCTTGTTAATCATTACAATAATTGCCTCTCCTCCTGCCTCGACCAACTTGCCCCCTCCAAAACCAAATTAGTCTCATTTACACACACCGCCCCCTGGTACACCCCCAACCTCAGAAAACTAAAAACCCACAAACGCCAACTTGAACGTCTCCACATAAAAAAAGGTTTAACAGTCCATCTCCAAGCCTACTCCGATCACCTTCAACTATACAAAACTGCCCTGAACACCGCCCGCTCTAACTACTACTCTAACCTTAACCTAAATGTTTCACACATTTGCTAATTGACCCCACCCCTTGGAACCTCAACCAATACACAAGCAGAAACACACACAGCCGCTCCCACCCGCCTCTTCACCGATGCCTGCCTGGGTGATATGTATGGCTGGTTCTCTCCCGGCGGTGGAGATCGAGTGCATATCACCCAGACAGGCATTGGTGAAAGGGTGTGTGGGAGCGGCTGTGTGTCTCTCTGCTTGTGTAATGGTTGAGGTTACAAGGGGTGGGGTAAATTAGCATATGTGCGAAATATTTAGGTTCAACATTTAGATTTAGATTTAATATTTAGATATAAGATTAAGCATTTAGATATGATATATAACATTTAGAATTAGATTTAAACATCTAGATTTAACATAGGGGTGGGCGATATGGGAAAATATATCACAATTTTTTCTTTGTGAAATCACGCTCGCGATTTTATCACGATTTTTTTCACTCAAATCATTTAGACTATTTTAAAGTTATTTTAATAAAACCTTCTTAAAATCATCGCCCGAAATGAAAAATAGGAATAAAAGATAATTTAGGACAAGGTAATTACAAGACAAGTTATTTTAGTCCCAGTCTTTTTACTTTGTTTAACTAAAGTGGTGTAACATTAGCATTAGCAACACTTGCTACATAACATACAGCACATCAGTCTAGTGATTTATATTTGTTATTGAGGTAACACAATCATATTAATAAAATCCTACTTTAAGCAGTGTTTGAACGCCTCATTTCACACAGTTTAGACAATCATATTCTTTACAAGATAAAATGTTACTGCTTTGGTTACATTAGGCCTGTGTGATATGGACCAATATTCATCTCTCTATTTTTTTCCTCAATATGGCAATAGGTGATATAAATTCCATTATTATTATTTTTTTTTTCAATAGTTCTACAAGATAAACAATAATGGGTCATTTTTACACTTGGCACCTCATAGATTTGGGTGGGCAGTAGATAAGCAGTATTGTAGAAAAGGGGTGGGGGGTACCACCAGGTGACCACAACCAGCCCCTCCTCCTCCTCCTCAAGGCCAGCTGATTGGTGTAATGTTCTTTTTATGTCCAGAGACGGTTGCTGTACTGCTTTTTGTCACTGAGAATGTCCTTATTGGCATCGTTGCCCCAGAGATGGTCCTTGTTGGTATTTTTGACTCCTTTAGAAAGTTCTGGAGGGTGGAGCGGATGCTTGTCAAGAATAAGTGGTTTCCCTCATCAGAGAAATGAACTCCGTCTGGAATAAACAGTGATCGTTTGTAGAATCGCAGGAGAGGATGTTCAACAACGTCTCCTTTGAAACAGACAGACGCCCTCTTGACAAAATGATTGATGGTTTTTCTGTCCCTGATGATCTGGGACAGCTTCCCGTACCTCCAGGATCTGCGTTCATTAATGGAGGAGAAGATGATCTTCATTGCAGGGAATTTAATGTGCAATTTGGTAAAGTCCTCTTTAATAGTGTAGGCCAGACTATTTGCACTGTTTATGCCCAGGTTGTTTCCTCCGGCGTGAACCAGGAGGATGTCAGGGGGTCCCTGGGTGGAAAGCTGACCATAAAAACAAGGCAGAACTCCTTCCCACCTCATCCCTCCTTTTCCAAACCAGTGCACGTTGGCGTCCAGTCCCAAATTGTCTCCAAAAAACTTTAGTGCAGCCTCCTCGCCCCGCCGGATGTAACTGGAGCCGATTATCCACACTTTGTCCTTTCTCTGTGATCTGTAACATAGACATGGAATCAGGTTAGGATTCATGAAAATAAATACAAAAAAGTACTCATCATTGTCGTTTAGCCTGTCCATGTTTTATCATCATATTAGCTGGAAGTGTGTAGTTCCAGTTACGAGTTAAGCCTCACTTCAGATTGAAAATTCTAATTAAAAGTCAGCTCTGAGATTCTTTTTCTCTCCAATGGCTACAGGTCATTACTTCATACAGTATAAACCAGTGGTTCTCAAACTTTTTTGACTCAAGTACCCCTTTTCTCTTATTTCTGAATCCAAGTACTCCCTTTTATCCGACTACAATATTTTATTCAGAAGTCTGTGAAAAAACAACTATAAAGCACAATGATGGAAATAATGAGTGATAACACACATTTGAAAGAATCTCATTTTATAAATAAATAGAATGAAACAGTATTTAGTGCCTCCTGAATAGATTTATTTCTATAGATTTTACCATTTACGATCATCTCCTTCATCACGTGGGACCAAGACTGACCCTTGTATTTTCAGTTCATGTTCTAATGATTAGAACATGAACTGAAAATAATAATATTAATATTAATAACTAATCAATATCATTTCTAACATCATTTTGTGTGTTTTTAGTGTCTATTTTGTTGTTGTTTGTCTGTTCTTTTTTATTATTCACTATATTTTTCTCTTATTTTGTGTGTCTTTCAGTGTTGGTAACGTTACTTTAAAAAAGTAATATTATATAGTAATTATAACTATTAATATTAGTTATAGGTACTCACTACTTGATCCAAAAAGTAACTGAGTTAGTAACTTAATTACTCTATAATAAAAGTAACTCATTAACAAGGAAAGTAAGTATTTGCGATACTTAAAAAAAAAAAAAAAAAATCGTGTGTCATTGTGAGGTGCTTCATTAAATTCTAGTTACTTACAACGGATGTGGACAAAGTCTTCACTCCTGGATATAAAGTACACTTCACATGCACGTTCTTGCCTTTGACCACAATTAAATTAAAGTAGTATTTGTATCGCCACCTTAAAAATAACAACTTTTCATCGGAATGCTCCACGATCGCCATCTCTGCTTCTTCATCAAATCTGTAGTGGTTGTGTGTGTGCTGCCACATGTGTAAAAACACTGTCTCTGATTGGCTACCATGAAACATGACGCCGTCTTAGCCAATCATAATCGCTCACCTTGTTTTTAACCCACCTCCTCACTATAGCTGCATATGAAGCCAGGGGAGCTTTCTGATCACAGTTTATTCAATCAATACATGTAACTCACCGCATTTAATGTTCATTAACATTAACGGAGTTGTAATGGCGTAAAAAGTGTATTAGTTAGATTACCCTGTTACTGAAAAACAAACGCCGTTATTTTAAACGCCGTTATTTCAAACACTGGTGTATTTGTTGTTGTTTTGTGTGTTAGCTGGTAATAGTAAGTCATTTTCTCTCTTAGTGTGTGTGTTTGTTTGTCCTTTTGTATATTTTTCTCATATTTTGTGTGTTTTTAATGTCGTTTTGTAAGTTTCCGGTAAAATTTAGTATGATCATTTTTAACAAGAAATAAACCTCATAAAACCCCATTTTTCAAAGCTTTCTATTGTTAATTTTACTCTATCTCTCTCAAGTACTCCCTGTAGTGCCATTGCCTCCCCCCTAGGGGTACACGTACCCCCCATTTGAGAAACACTGGTATAAACCATACGTTTTCATTATTTCTCCAACATGTGGAGTCTTTCTGATTGACATAAAACTACTACAAAACATTTGGAAGTGAGGCAGGACCATTTTCGAAATAAATATTTACAAAATTATGAAGGAAATAGCTCTAAATATTTGACTTGAGCCCCTCCCAAAAAAAAATATAAATAAAAAAAACGAATTCATAAAAAAATGTCTTACCTTTCAAGCTGATGCTGCTGGGCCGTCATTTTTTCATCCAGTTCGTCCGGTTTCCTGTTTCCACTGGTAGAAATGTGGTTTCACCACAAGATGTCGTCTGATCAACACAGTTGAAGAAAATTTGTTTGAAGAGCTCCACAAAAATGGTGCTGTTACTCACAGAGATGATGAGCAACTGACAATAAAAGTGGACTGTTAGTAATGGACAGTTAGGCTTGTTCCCCAGGCAACCCAACCTCTCATCTGATTGGTCAACACAGTTTTTTCAGCTCAACAATTGCGTTTAAAGCAAAACAAAACATTTCAGGAAACAAAATGACAAATAATTTATTTTAAACAAACAAAGAAACAAACATACAAACAAAAAAAACTGTTATTGCGATTTTACAAAGAAAAACATTTTTTTGGAGGGGTGGCAATAAGGAAAAAAATAAATAAAAATCACAATTTTTTCTTTATAAAATCGCAATCATTTTTTTTTTTTTTCTCCATTCAGATCATTTAGATTATTTTAAAGTTATTTATCAATAAAACAAACCATTTCACCAACTTAAAATATTGCCCTAAATGGAAAATTTGGATACAAGATAATAAAAAATCATGTAAGCAGTTTATCAAACTGGTTCTATGTACAATTTACATCAAACAAAAATGTCGACAAGTTATTTTTAGTGACACAGCCTTTTTACTTAGTTTAACTAAAGAAGTGTAGCATTAGCAACACTTGCTACATAACAAGGCAGCATATCAGTGATTTTTTTATTTTATTTTATTTTTTTTAGGTAACACTCATGTTAATAAAATCCTACTTTAAGCCGTGTTTCGGACCCCTCATTTCTCACAGTTTGGACAATTACATGTTTTACAAGATAAAACATTACTGCTTTGTTTACATTAGGTCTGGGTGACATAGACCAATATTCATATCTCTATATTTTTCCTCAAAATGGTGATAGGCGATATAAACTTTTTTTAATTTTATTTTTCAATATAGTTTTACAAGAGAAACAATAATTGGTGAAAGTCAGTGGATAAAAATGTCACAAAGAGCCTTTTATTAATCACTAGCAGCACAATATCAACATTTTGTGTCACTTTTGATTTTTTCCTTCATTGAGGCTGAAATGTGTGATTTAATACTGTCGTGTTGCTAAACCACATTCAGAACGTTGTCTCTTTAAGAAGTGTGTAAACAGTCCCAGAACCCATAAACAAGCCAGAACAAATGTAGTTTATACAATGGAGTGAATGAGTGTGTGTCAGGGTCATTATACTTTTTGAAATGTAATTTGTTTTTATTTGATTTGAGTTTTTCAGATGTTTTATTTTTTTAAGTTAGTTTGTTTAACTAACTAAATAAATAAAAAGGGAGTGACAAAGGAAGCGGAAAATGAACATACATCATTTAAGACCTCGTTTACAAAATATGGACTTTTTCAAGATTTGGAAATTTTCAAGGTGTGGTCTGTTCCCAATCAAGCCTTCCCCACTATCTGACTGCTTGTACACAGAATGATTGTTGGTTTATTGTCAAGAGAATCAGTGAACATAAAAGCTCCATCAGATGTGCCAATCCTAACTACTTGACAAATATTGTCAGTAAGGAATAATGACACACAGCAGCTTAAGGACACAGCAGGTTATTTTAATTAACTTTACTTTGCAAAATTCAAGACAAATGACAGAAATGGTGCGATTCACCCGAAGGGTCATTTACAAATCTTTCATATTACAATAAACTGTGTGTGTGTGTGTGTGTGTGTGTGTGTGTGTGTGTGTGTGTGTGTGTGTGTGTGTGTGTGTGTGTGTGTGTGTGTGTGTGTGTGTGTGTGCCTCATGTGCAGTGTGTGCACTCCACACATCCAACTATTCACCCCAGTTAGGTATGGGGTGCCGAATGTAAAGACTCGATCACTTTTTCATAGACAACATATTTTGAACATTTAGCTGACTTTCCTCACATTTAGCAATTTTTTTCTTTTATTTGAGACAGAAATTCATGAAAAACATCATGTTCTATATCATTATTAAAAAAGTGTACTGATGGAAAACTAATCTAAATGTAAATATTAAATCTGAATGTAAATATTAAATCCTAATGTTAAATCTGAATCTAAAACCCACATTTCACACGGGGTAGCGACCGATTTAACATTTAGATTTAACATTTGGATTTAACATTTAGATTGATTTTTCATGTTTACACATTTTTACCAATGATATAGAACTTGCAGTATTACATGAATTTGTCTCAAATGAAAGCAAAATTGAAAAATTTGAGGAAAGTGAGCTAAATGTGTGTGTGTGTCTAACCTGTGGTCCTATGCATAGGAATGACTATGACACGTACTGTATATAGTAAATTATCAGTGAAATTGATTTATTTGTACATGTGATGAACACTAACAAGAAAAAGATAGGAAAAAAGTATTGTATAAATATTTGTTCAATAGAAATGTAACTATTTCACCTTTGTTATGTACAACCAAACAACTTCTTAAGGCGTTTAAATATTTCTTTCATTTTGAAACCATAAATAATTGGATTAAAGAGAGGATTATATAAAACAACCTGTAAAGTCATGATTAAGTGCACAATTTTGGGAAAGTTGTTGTCGAATCAAGCGAAAACGACATCATATGTACCTAAAGCAGTAAAACACAATAAAACCAGCAGATGAGGTAAACACGTCTCTGCAGCTTTTTGTCTCACATCGTTACTGCTTTTGTAGACAATGAAAAGTATTCTAGCATATGTGAATAAAACAAAAAACACAGGACAAATACCCAATATAAACATGCAAGACACCAAACCAAATACTGATATCACTTTTGAGTTCACACAGTGTAGCTTAAAGATAGAGTTGGTACAGAAAAATCCTTTTATAACAAAATGACAGACTTTCTGCTTGGCACTCAACACAGTGGACACTGACATTTGAGAAGCAGGCACAAACCAGGCAAAAACTAGTACAACAACCACAGTCCTGTTAGTCATGATGTTTGGATATACCAGAGGCTTACATATGGACACATACCTGTCAAAGGCCATGGCTGCCAATAGTAATAAGTCTACAATACCTAAACAGTAACATAGGAAGTACTGAAGAAGGCAGACTGAATAGGATACAGTTTGTTTCTCAGATAGAAAATCAATCAGAAGTTTTGGGTAAATGTTTATACTGACTAAAAGTGAGTTTACTGAGAAAGCTGCAATGAAAATGTACATAGACTCATGAAGGTTTTGATGTTCCCAGATAATATACACGATAATAGCATTACTGTAAATTGATAAAATGCACAGCGTCAACACAAGGATAAAATAAAGATATCTATAGTTTTCCATGCCTTCAAAGCCCCCAAGTGTTATATATGTCTCATTGAATTCCTCACCCATCTCACAATTGTGACGAATCACAGATTTGTCTCTTGACCTGTAACAAGAACAAATGATTAGGTTTAAAGTGCAACACCTGACATACCAGTCCTCCAAATTACCTCAGGTTCTCATCATCTATGTCGGTCAGACAGAGGGATTAAGTTGGAGCAAAGTTGTTATATAGCATTTCCTTTCTCTCCAAGGATCTCATTAACCTCAGTAACAACTTACAAGGTTAAAGAAAGGCAGAACTTCATTTGGACCAAATCTTGCAGCAGCAAGATCCGGCACCTCCCAGATTTTGACCGGCACTTATTTCATTGTAGGTTTTTTGATAATATTTTGAAGTATTTCTAGTGCAGTGCCTATAGGAAGTATGTATTGCTATAGAAAAGTGGGAGGTTAAGTAGATTTTTCATGAATGGCCAAATTAGGTTTTGTTTGAAGGTGGGACGTCAGGGACATTGAGCTTTGTTGTGAAATGTGTAGAGTGATAACTATTGTGTTTTCATATGTGACATCGTTATTAACTGAGATTCTAGCATCTACCACGGGGGAAGGAATGGCGTACGTCACCATGAAAAATCAGCCAATCACAAGCTCCACAAATATACACTGCTTTCACAAAGTGTTAAAGGATGTAAAGTCTGTAATAAATGTGTCTAATAAGTCATTAGTGAATACCAGAAACTTACCAGAAACTTACCAGAAACTTACCAGAAACTTGAACTTACATTTGTGAATATAGAATTTACCATATAAAATAAATAAGTTTACAATAGGGATGGGCGATATTGACAAAAAAAAATTATCCCGATAATTTCTGGTATTAATCATGATAACGATAAAAATCATGCTAAATAAAAAATCATAATAAAAAATCATAACTTAGTGTGAACAGGTTTTTTACAAACACAAATAAATGTGAATACATCAACATTAGACACATTTAAAAAGGCTATAATAGCTGCTGACTGAAAGAGTTCATAAGCTGATATTTTATAGAATATATTAGTGCATGTGGGTCACTGTTAGTGTTATTACATGTAATTCATTTATTCCCTCATTTACACGTGGATGGACTGGTGCGTATGAATTTAGAATGGATTCCCCCCAACACACACCAAACAACAAAAATATGAAAATGACTCAAAATACACAAAACTAACTTTTTAAATAAAAAATACACAAAAGACAACAGAAATGCAAAAAAAAACTACACTAAAAAAAGATACAAAATGACTCCAGAATCACACGCAACAAAAAACAATTATACAAAAAAAATGCACAAATGGTGTTAAACAAAAAACTAAACAATATTTATACAGGAAGTACACAAAACAACAACAGAAATGCACAAAAATATACAAAAGGCTCCAAAAACACACAAAATGACTCCAAAAAACATATATTACAGAAAAATACACCAAACAACAAAAATATGAAAATGACTCAATATACACAAAACTAAATATTTATACAAAAATACACTAAAATGACAACAGAAATGCACAAAACTACATAAAGAAAAAAACGAAACACAAATTGACTCCAGAATAACACTACAATGGCAACAACAAACAATAATTAAAACAAAAAATACAAAAATGAGTAAAAAAAACCCCAACACATTCATCATGCGCATGTCTCATAGAATTAAACCAGGGAAATTGCACATGTTATTTTACTTTGCACCTGCAAATAAGCCCCTTAATAATGCGACAGAGTATGTTATTATTATGCCCGTAATTGGCAACTCTCCTTAAGCGCCCACTATATGAATGCATACTTCCTACAGGCACTGTACGAGTTCTTTAAATTATTATTAGTGTTATTATATGTAATTCATTCATTTCCTCATTTGAAAAGAAATTATTTTCTAAAAAAAAATAGCACATGAAAAGCAAAAATAACTCCATTAGTGTTTTTACTGTTGCTGAATCTTGTTTCATTTATCTGATAATGAGTTACATAAAGTTATTATTGATAAATATTTCTCTGATTTCCTATAATTGAACCAGATCAATCTGATGATTTAATCATTCAGTATATTTAGGTGTAATAATCTCAATAGTTACATTAATCTAATGGGACCAGCTTTGTCTGTGAACACGTGAAATATAATTAAAAAATATTGCGTTTCACAAATTGGGACAGATTAATAGTGACATTAGTATTCATGCTAACATTTATTTCACACAACATGTGACATGTTAGTTTTTATCCTTCCATATGTGATACTCACAAAATGAGTGTTTTGTTGAGATGTTTTTATTTTGGTTTCCTTCCCATGCAAAGTCAATTTAAGTTTATTGTAGTTGCAATGTTTCATTTTTCTTTACCATGTCATGCTGTGAAACGGACACTAGATGGCGACACTAACCTGAAACGTAAGCGGTGCGCACCGGACGTGCCTCATAATCCAACTGAATGGAGAAAGAGTCACATGTGTCCGGCTTTGCTGTGTCTTCCCTACACTTACAGGTTAGTTTCTCACCTTTTATGTGAGTACAGGTGTTTAAAACATAATAGGGTGCTCCAGTGATAAGTTGCCTGTTAGCTAAAATGTGTGTAGAAATGTAAGTTTCATGCTACGTGACGAGGAGAGTTAGCAAAAAGGCGGTCGACACCGTAGTAAGTGTGTACTTTACCTATTTCTATTGGCTCCTGGTCATTTGTGGGTTGTTTTGTTGGACAATAATGTGTTTGTAGTTTTATCTTTATGTGTGAAATATGATGTGTGAGTGCAATACATTGTTTGGTTGTTTAAGCTAATGCTAATGTAGGGATACAAATGTGCTACAACTGAAGCCTAGGTTTAGGGCCTGTACTTAAACTGAGACTGTTGGTGTGGTTAGAGTTCTTGGGTTTGGTGACAAGCCAGGAGTTAGTCATGTTTCTGATTGTTAATAAGTTGGTTAGTTAATGGTGTGTGTGTGTAAATCAATAACTGCATGTAAGGTTATTCTATTTCATTAAGTAAATACTTAAAATATGTTTAGTTATGACAAAATGTACTCTCTTAATTAAGAGGTTAAAAACAAGGTGTTTAAACAAGAATATATAAATGATTGGTGATACAGTTCGATGACATGATTGTGAAGAAATATGTTGATTTTTGGTTTTATACTGAATTTCATATTTTTGTGAAAATATGTAAAATGGACATTTTGTGTAAACAATAACATCTGTGGTTATAACAGTGCTTCATTGCAAGCAGAAATAATAAGAATAATTCATAAATGCAGAAAGGGGTTTATTTGAATGTGTAAATAAATGTAATCCAATTGAATGGAGAAAGAGTCACATGTGTCAGGCTTTGCTGTGTCTTCCCTACACTTACAGCACTCCGCTCAGGAGAATTATCTATACATCTGCTAGCGGAGACCAGACCGGGACCCGCTACACATACAAGTGTTAAATCTGACCATTAACAAATCGGTGGCTGTCTGTGGTTTTATGACATTAAGAAGTGTTCTTTTTATTTGGTCTGTTCCTTATTTGGAGTGGTTAGCATTAGCTCTTAGCCCAGTCTGTGTGTCGGTGTGTTAGCTTAGCATAGTTAGCTTTAGTTGAGTTTCCAGTTCATAATCGTTGCTACAGGTTCATCTCTGTCCCCGTGTTTGTGGAACTTTGGGTGGACATGACGGAGGAACTTGAATGTGTTCCCTTTGTTGGATGGTTGTCTGGTTTTAACCAAGTAGCGGTCCATGATGTATCGCAGCACGGCAGCTTCAGGTAGCCGTGACGATCACCTCACACACAGACAGACAGACAGACAGACGGCGGTGTGTGAAGGGGGCGGTGGCGGTGCACGTCAGAGCTTCCGTAAACAATGTTCCGCTCCAGAAAATAATAAGTTGACAACAAACAAGGACAGTTTTGTCCCGTGGAACACGTGTTTTTTTTGGTAATTTTTAGCTAAATTAAGGGACAAATGGCCCGTGGCCTTCGCTAATTTCCGACATGGGAATTTATCGTTTATATCGTGGGATGACAAATTCTTACCGGTGAGAATATTTTTGATGATAAATCATAAACGATAAAATATCGCACATTCCTAGTTTACAATGACTTAAACTTTGTTATTCTTGCCGTATATCACGTGACTCTACACACACACTCTATTGGCTGATCCCAACAACAGCTCTAGGTAAAGTTCAATATCAACAAGGAAATTGTAAAACAATTACACCACAAATACAGTAATAAAATAAATGTGAGAGGGATTCTGGTTCATTATTACAAAAGCTGCATTTATTGTCGGTGTCTAAAAGTTTGGAGAAATACAAATTGGATGGAAAAATGTTGTGTAAGATTTTAATAAGATTTTCTTTAATCCTGTTATTAAAACAAAATTTGTAAGGCAGTGTCCAAGCCTTTTCTCAATTAATGTTTGTAAAAATGTTTCCCCAAAAGGCCTTTTTTCTTGGAGATATTTTCCTCTTTTCATGAAATGTATTCCGTATATGTTTGTTTGTGCACTTTCAGTCCATGATATTTAAACCATTTACCATTAGAAGACGTTCCACTCTTAGGGTTTCTTGAAACTGAAGATGACTTTTCATTAAAAGGAATAAATCATCAGGAATAACTTTGGTTACAATGTTAAATTCTTTGCTAGTAACAGGGAATGATTTGATTAGGAGGAAACGCTTATAGCTTAGTAATGCTCCTTCAGAGTCAAAGAGATCACTTATAGAAATAACACCTCAATCAACCCAGTTTTGTCTAAATATTGTTTTCCTTCTGATCGTAATGTTTTCATTATTCCAAATTATAGATTTGTGTGGGGAGAAATTGTGAGAGTAACATATTTTCCAAGCTTGAAGAGCCTGTTGATAAAATTTACATAATTGTAATGTTAATTTCGGCTATATTGTAATTACAAGTGAGTAGAAAACGAAGACCACCAAGGTTGTTAAATATATTATTTGGAATAAAATACCAGATAGACTTAGGAGCTTTGAGAAATATAGTTCAAATCAACAAAATTTAACAGTTCAAAACCCCCTTCTTTCCTGGATCCTGAAAGTTTATCTTTTTTTATATCGTGCTTTTTATTTTTTCAAGTAAAGTTGAAAAATATTTTGTTCATTTCTTTAGACGTTGATTCCTGAACAAAGAGAGATCAAGCAGGATATATTAGTCTAGAGATACCTTCAGCTTTCATTAAGAGAATTCTTCCAAACAATGTCAAATCACGTTGGAGCCACATGTTCATAATATTTTGTGTTTTCTTAAGTCGTGGAAGAAAGTTTTGTTGTTGTCTAGTTTTCACGTTTTTTGTGATTGACAGTTTTCTTGAATGGTATATTACATACACTCTCACTATCTGAGGTGGCGGTTGCCGGTCGCCCGTGCACCGGTGGGGGGCTTTGCCCCGTGGCTTGCGCTGTCTGGTGGGGGGCGGGGCCTGGGCTGCTGTTCTTGCGCCGGCTGGGGCTGTGCGGTCCTGCTGGGCTGTAGCCGGTTCGTGGGCTGTGATGTGGTGACACCCCCAACGGGGGCTTGGCCCAGGGGCTAGGGCTCATTGCGCGGGCAGCATCGAGAAAAGACGATCTGGCACGCTCTGGGGTGCTCGGTCGGTGCACCTGGGGGCCAGAGGTGCGACTTGGTGCCCTAGGCAGCTATGGCCATGGTCGTCGTCCCTGGGGGGGGGGGGGGGCTGCTCTCTCTGCTGCTTCTGTTCCGGGTCCTTCTGGCCTGGTGTCCGGTCCCTGTTGGCTTTTAGGTACTAAAAACTTCTTTTCTCACATCTTCAGTGGTTTCATTGAGGGATTCTGGGAGGTTCAAAAGCTTCAGGTTCCAACGTCAACTGTACTGTTCAGTTTCTTCAATTGTTTTAATTTTGCTCCAGGAGGTGTTGATTCATCACATGCATTTTGTCATTAGTTGTCTTTGTCACATTCTTGTATGGCATTATAGAAATACTGTCCTGTTTAAGTTTGTCGTATCTTCTATTGAGTATACAGCATCAGTGCCCAAAACATTCCGGAGCTCAGGCGAAACGATGCGCACCGAACGCTATCTTGGCTTCCCCCCTTGTTTTGTGTTGTTGTATAACAAGTTAACAGTCAGGATATGACATGTGTGAATTGAAGTTTCTTCTTCTTTTTGGGATTTATTGGCAGTTTGCACTCAGGTGCATTACCGCCATCCACTGGTTACAAAACTGACCGAAAGACTGATTTTTATTAGTCCGGACTCAAAACGCCACTCACTTTGTTCTTCTTCTTCTGATGAGACGCTCAGAGCCCTTTTTTCTTTTTTTAAATGGATCCCAGGGGCCCACCTCTATTTCTGTAAATTTCCAAATTTATGGGGAAATAGTTTTGTGATATATCGATTCAAAGGCAATTGAACATAGATTAGGATTTTATGTTGCACAATTTGGTGCTCTAAGTTTAGCTCGCTTCGAATTCAAACCTCCACAGGGGGGCGCCATCACCACATTACTCCAAAAAATCTTTTTATCAGTGTTATTTTCAACGCACGCATGCACAAAATATATTTACACGTCACCCATTATAGCAGACATGGGCAACTGGTGGCCCACGGACTGACTTTGTGCACCCCCAACAGTAAGCGCACAAAATGATCCAGAAAATATTTACACAAAACAACTCCAAAACATACAAAATCACTATGACGTACACAAAATGAAGGCAAAAATATACAGAAGGACTGCAAAAGTACATGTCTGAAAAACAGGAAATGAAAAAAAGACCATTTGAAAAACAATAGTAATATTAAAATTACAAAAATTGGATTTTTATTTCAATTTAACAATTAATTTTCTAATGATTTAATTTTTATAATAGTAGTATCTTGAAAAATTATAAAAATAATATTTTTTTAATTATCATTTTATTATAAAAAATGTTAACTGTATTTTTTAATCTAGATTTATGTTTGAGGACGTGCACTTATAGATTACAATTCATTGAGATTGTGTGATGGTGTTTTAATTTGAATATGAATAGTAATCTAAACAGTTATAAATGTAGTATTTTTTTTTTCCCTTTTATAATGAATTAACTATTTGATGATTACATTTGTATACTTTATTTCCTATTAAATTACATTTATATTCGAAGACATAAAAGTTTAAAATAAAGTTGTACGAATTTGCGTGATGGTGTTTTAACTTGAAAATGAATATTAATCTAAAAACTTACAAAAAATATTTTTTAATTATTATGTATTATATTAATTAACAATTTAATTATCAATGTTTTCTACTGTATTTTTGAACTAAATTTGTTTGAGGAAGTGAACGTATTGAATAAAGTTTTTTGAAATTGTGTTTTAATTTGAAAACGAATAATAATCTAAAAAAAATACAAATATAGTATTTTTATTTTTAGTTAAAAGATAAATATTATTGATTTCATTTTTACGCCACTTTTTGTTTTTTAACTACAGTTATATTTGAGGCAGTGAACATATAGAATACAGTTGTTTGAGAATGTGTGATGGTGTTTAAATTTAAAAAAAAAAATAGTATCTTAAAAATGACAAAAAAATAAACAAAAATGTTTTTAACCAGCATGTTTTAAATGTTTATTTATTTATTGTTTTTTCAATTACTAGACATTCCAGGCCACCACGCGTGGGTACACGGCCCCAAGGTTGAAAAACACAGGCGTACAGTTTGATCAGTGCAGAGGGAAGGTGGAGGAAGCAGCAGCAATTGTGAGCGCAGGCGCACTTTGTGTGAGGGAGCAAGGCAGCGTCTGCAAAGGATCAATGTGAACCGTACCACAGACACACAGCACAGCTGTGGGTTAAACGGAGCTAGAAGTAGGCCTTTAGCGGCTGCTTCACTCGCTTACGGCCATACCACCCTGAAAACGCCTGATCTCGTCTGATCTCGGAAGCTAAGCAGGGTTGATCCTGGTTAGTACTTGGATGGGAGACCGCCTGGGAATACCAGGTGCTGAAAGTTTTGCTCGCTTTCACCACATTACTCCAAAAAATTTTTTTATCAGTGTTATTTTCAACGGACGCATGCACAAAATATATTTACACGTCACCCATTATAGCAGACATGGGCAACTGGTGGCCCACGGACTGACTTTGTGCACCCCCAACAGTAAGCGCACAAAATGATCCAGAAAATATTTACACAAAACAACTCCAAAACATACAAAATCAATATGACGTACACAAAATGAAGGCAAAAATATACAGGAGTGCAAAAGTACATGTCTGAAAAACAGGAAATGAAAAAAAAGACCATTTGAAAAACAATAGTAATATTAAAATTACAAAAATTAAATTTTTATTTCAATTTAACAATTAATTTTCTAATGATTTAATTTTTATAATAGTAATATCTTGAAAAATTATAAAAAATAATATTTTTTTAATTATCATTTTATTATAAAAAATGTTAACTGTATTTTTTAATCTAAATTTATGTTTGAGGACGTGCACTTATAGATTGCAATTCATTGAGATTGTGTGATGGCGTTTTTTTTTTTTTTTTGAACAAAAGTTTTTATTCATATTTCACGCATTGCAAATTATCGTCACTCATGTCATCACATTTATAAAGTTGTAGTGTAGTATCCTTTTAACAAACAAACAAAACAAACTCTACGGCAGGCGGTCGTTTCGGCAGTGCAAAATATGCGGTAATACAAAAGATAACAATAATCATAGTTGTAGTGATGAAGTATGGTCATCACAGTTATACAAGAGTCAAGCATTGGTATGATGGAACCGAAACATTTATGTCAGTCCAAAATAAGTAATAGCTGGATTCCACCTTTTCTTGAATAAGTCCATAGTCAAATTGAGGCTTGCTGTTATTTTTTCCATTGTGTACACTTTCATGAGTCTCTGTTTCCATTGATCCACTGTAGGGGGCAACGGTTTCAACCAAGACATTGTAATCATCTTCTTAGCCACCAACACCAGTATTTTAAACAAGTACATATTTGGTTTATTTAAGTAGTCATGGGGGAGCATCCCGAAGACAAAAGCCAGCGGATCACTTTCAAAGTGAGTGTGTAAGAGATTTGAAATTTCATTCCTAATTTCCTCCCAGAATTTTTTTAATTTAGGACAATCCCAGAAAATGTGTGTGTGGTCTCCAACCTGACCACAGAGTCTCCAGCATTGGTCAGTTGTTTTCTTATCGAACTTGGAAATTAAAAAAGGAGTTTTAAAATATCTAATATTTAATTTCCAAGCAAATTCTTTCCAAGTTGGACTGCTGGTCAGTTTGTGCCCACTTTCACATACTTGTTCCCAGATTTGATCTTCAATCACAATGTTCATCTCCAGCTCCCATCTCCCCTTCGCCTCCAGAGATCCCCCTTCCCCCTGCAAACATTATATAGATTCGACACCACCCCTTCACATTTTTGTTTCTTATGAAGATTAATTAAAAATCCTTCTAGTTCAGAAGGCTGCATTTTGAGGGAGAACCACTCTATGTGTGACATCAAGAAACTTCTCAACTGCAGAAACCTATAAAAATCTGTTGAATTCAGCCCAAATCTTTCTTGTAACTGGTTAAAAGATAATAGAATCTCCCCCTTAAATAGATCATTTATCAGTAAAAGCCCTTTATTTGCCCATTCTCTGAATCTAAAATCCATTTTTATTGGTTTAAAATCTACAATATCTGTGATCCTCATTGCCCTATATATGGAAAAAGGAGCCTTGATTTTTTTCCATATGTTGGTCAAAATTTTAAGTGTACATTTCATCCAAACATTTGAGAGTTTATTCTTATTCTCCTTGGAGTACCATGGCAGAGCCTGAAGGGGAATTTCAGGGCATGAACTCTGCTCCAGTGTCAAGCATGTTGTTTCTTCATTTTGTCTCTGCCACTCCACTACCCCGCGCAGCTGTGCTGCCCAGTAATATAGTTTTAAATTAGGTAAGTTGAGGCCTCCGCATGTTTTAGAGTTGGTCAGTTGTGTGAATTTGATTCTTGGTTTTTTTTTTTGCCAAATAAAATTAGAAATAATTTTTTGTAATTTCTTAAAAGCAGTGCTGGGATCCAGATAGGAAGTGACAAAAACAAGTATAACAGCCTGGGGAGAATATTCATTCGTCTAGTATCAACTCTCCCAAGAAGAGAGAGCGACAATATCTCCCATCTATCTAAATCCTCACAAATTTTGTCTATTAATTTTTCAAAATTTGCTTTATACAGCCGAGAGGTGTCCGCCGTGATCAAAATACCCAAGTATCGAAAACCCTGTGACCAATTGAATTGAACTGTGTTGGAGAGCTTTGGGGGCCAGCAGCCCTTAATCATCATCGCTTCAGATTTAGTTTCATTTATTTTATAGCCAGAAACATCACTGTAGGCTTTCAAGCACCTCATAACTTCAGGTATGGAAGTAGCCGGCTCTTTAATATACAGGATGACGTAATCTGCATACAGCGATAGCTTGTGAGTCCTGACTTTATCCGATATACCTAATATTAATGGGTTAGTCCTAATACATTCAGCCAGAGGTTCAATACAAATAGCAAACAGGATTGGTGACAATCCACAACCCTGACGGGTGCCTCTTTGTAAAGGGAAACCATCTGAAATATAGCCATTTACACGTACCTTGGAAATGGGACTTGCGTATAACGCGTCAAACCAATCATTAAATCTATTATCAAAACCCATCTTCGATAGCACGTGTTTCAAGAATATCCAGTCCACCCGATCGAACGCCTTCTCCGCATCTAGGCCGAGAAGCATTGATGGGTGGGGCTGCTCTCGGGCGGTTGATATAATATTGAGAGTGCGCCTAATGTTATTTATTCCAAGCCTTCCAGGGATAAAGCCTGTCTGGTCTGGATTGATGAGTTTATTGATTACACCCTGGAGTCTTCTAGCTAGTAAAGCACTTAAAATTTTTACATCGTTGCACAGTAAACTAATTGGCCTATAGGAGGCGCACTGTGTAGGATCTTTCCCATCTTTGTATATGACAGAGATTAATGCTTCCGCCCAAGTTTTTGGGGGGTCTCTTGAACTCAACGTGTAGTTAAACACTATGTAAAATGGGAGTGAGCTCGGTTTCAAAGCGTTTATAAAATTCACCTGGGAAACCGTCCGGTCCGGGCGACTTATTATTTTTTAGCTTTCTTATAATAAACCTTATTTCTTCTTTAGTCACATTCTCCACTAGTGACTTAGATTCATCTTCATCAAGTTTTGAGAGATTGATTTGTTGAAGAAACAGCCTAATTTGTTCTGATTTATCCAGAGAAGTTGTTGAACTATATAGTTGAGCATAGTATTTTGAGAATGCATTTGCTATGGCCTTGGGATGGGACACCATGTTTTTGGAAGTGGGACATGTAACTTTTTGAACTATTCGATTGGCTTGGGATTTCCTTAGTTGAAAAGCAAGTAATCTGCTTGCTTTGTTTCCATATTCATAATACTTTTGATTAGAGAAACGTAAAGCGCCTTCTGCTTTATACGTTAGTATTTCATTTAGTTTCTGCCTATGTTCTTTAAGTTCTGTTAGTGCGTTCTCATTTTTTGTTCTTTTATGATCCATCTCCAGCTGTTTGATCTGTTCTTCTAAGTTTTTCACAGTCTTCTCACGCTCTTTTTTTAAATGTGAGGAGATTGATATAATTTTGCCTCTCAGTACCGCCTTAGCAGCGTCCCATAAAATGGAGGGAGAAACGTATTCATTGTCATTTGTATCTAAATATATTTTAATCTCATTTTTAATAGATTGGACCACCTCAGGATTGTTCAAGATTGAGACATTCATTCTCCATAATTTTGGTTGTCCTTCCTGATCCAAACTCATGGACATAACCACAGGTCCATGGTCAAACAGTGTTTGAGGCTCAATATGGCAATGTTTTACCCTGTAGGCCTCCTGAGTAGAGATACAGAAAAAATCAATTCTTGAGTGGCTTTTGTGAACTTTTGAAAAATGTGTGTAATCTCTGGTCTTTGGGTTCTTTGCACGCCAAATATCAATGAGCCCTAGTTCTTCCATTACATTACATAGCACTTTTGATTTAGAGGTTTGATATCTCTGATCAGAGGGGAATTTGTCCATATGACTGTCCAATACGCAATTGAAATCCCCCCCTATAATGACCATTCCTTTGGAGTTTCCTGCCAAAACTTGAGCGACCTCTTTAAAAAAACCTGGGTTGTCTTCATTTGGAGCGTACAGATTCATAATTGTCAGAATACTTTCTCCAACCGAGCCAATAACCATGACCCATCTTCCGCCTTTATCCTTAAGAATTTTCTCTGGTACAAAACATAAGGACTTGTGACAGAGAATAGCTACTCCCCTTTTTTTATAATTCTCATATGAAGCGCTATATACTTGTCCCACCCACTCTCGTTTTAACTTATTATGTTCTTTATCATTCAGATGAGTTTCTTGTACTAGCCCAATTGTACATTTTAATCTTTTTAATTGGGCCAATGCTTTTTTCCTTTTGATAGGGTGATTTAGACCATTTATGTTATAACTCACTACGTTTAAAGTTGCCATCATGAAATAATATTAACCATAACACCACCCAAGTGCCTTGGTAATCTTTAAAGAGTAAATAAAAATTACAGACCACCTGCCAATAGGTAAACACATTGAACAATGAACCTGAACAGAAACAATAACAGTGTAGAACTTCCAACGATGCCGAGGGTTCCTGGTACCGTGTGAACTGGTGATCAGCACAGCTCTATGAGCGACCCTCCCCAGATGTAAAGAGGGCAGGGAGAACTGTCTCCCTGGAGCGAGTACACCGAAGGTGTATGCAGCAGTCTGCATTCTGTCCCAGTCTCTGCTGCAGTAGATGCCCTGATGCCACTTCCAAAGAAGAAGAAAAGAAAACAAAAAACTAAAAGAGAGCACGGAATACATTTCTGTGCTTGCCCATATTCTTGTGAACTCATGTCTATAATTGCCTGTAGTATTTAATGTCTGATTTAAACTTTCAATGCACCCACCGTTTCATCATGTCCATAGTGACTAAAGGAGGATCTTCTAATCCTCCCTCTCACTTTCTTGATCTCTGCCTCTGAGGATGGCTCTTATTTCTCCTGGAGACAGGACTGGCTCCTCCCTCCCGCGCCTGCCCTGGACCCTCCATCTGTTGTGAAACTCTCTCTCCAATACGTCTCGGTCCTCTATCTGCACGTTCACTCCCAGTGACTTCAGAGTCGATTGAGCCTCCCACAGCGACGGGAAAATCTTAACACCAGAGTCCAGAAACATACGTAGTTGCGCCGGGTACGGTGATTGTGCCCGGATGTTGCGCTCCTTTAGCTTTTTGATGATATCTCGAACTTGCTTCCTCTTCCTTTGCAGTTCGAGCGAGTAGTCTTGGTCGAAGTAGATTCTTTTCCCTTGAAACTGCACCTCTTTCTGCTTCCACGCTTGTTGGAGCACTATTTGTTTCACGCTAAAGTCCAAAAAACGAGCAATTATGGACCTCGGTGGCGCCCACACGGCTGGTTTAGGTGTTGTGGCTCTATGAGCTCTCTCAAGCTGAATATTCAGATTTCCTTGCAACGTTAGACATGTTTTGAACAGGTTTGTGATAAACTGAAGCATGTCCATACCTTCTGTTCCCTCAGGTATACCGTAGACTCGAATATTGTTTCTGCGGAGCCTGTTTTCCAAATCCTCCTGTCATGCCGTTAGCTTAGCATCTTTGTTTAGCAGGTAAGCTAGTGCCCTTTCCTGACGAAGGCCTCTGTCCTCCACATAACCCACTCGGGATTCTGCGGTAGACATCCTCTGCTCCAGATCATCCATTCTTTGGGCAATAGCACCCATTGATGTCTCCATCCGCGTTTGGGACTCTTTTATGTCCTTCTGAGCTTCCCGGGATTCTTGTCGAAACTGTCGGAGTTCAGCTAGCATCGGCGACTCACTGCTGTTATCTGTGCTGGCCAGGCTAGCCTCCAACGTTAGCTGTTTTTGACTCGCCTTCGGGTCCTCATTTTTACCGGCCTTAGTGTCCTTTTTTGTCGTTCTCGAGTTAGAACTCATGTTTGTAATCATCTGGCTCTGCGCTACGGTGATCAATGTATAGTTTAGTGGAGCTTTAAAGGCAATTCAAACTTTATATCGGGCCGAGCACTTTACTAGGCACCCGGGCAAGGCATGACCGGAAGCGGAATGCCTTGTGTGATGGTGTTTTAATTTGAAAATGAATAGTAATCTAAACAATTATAAATGTAGTATTTTTGTTTCCCGTTTATAATGAATTAACTATTTGATGATTACATTTGTATACTTTATTTCCTATTAAGTTACATTTATATTCAAGTAAATAAAGTTGTACGAATTTGCGTGATGGTGTTTTAATTTGAAAATGAATATTAATCTAAAAACTTCCAAAAAATATATTTTTATTTCAATAAAAACTGAAAACGGGTCCCACAGACCCGAACACCACACAAGGGTTAAGTAAGTGACTGCAAGTAGCCTATAGAAAAGCCTATAGAGAAAAGAAGATGGAGTTTAAAGCAGCGTCTCATTCAGCAGGTGAGTTTATTTTCTTCTTCTACTTTTTTTTTTTTTTTGCTTTTTCTACAGTCTGTCTATTTTTTCTGTATCACATTCAGCTTTTTGGTGAACATTGAATGGATGGGTTTTGTATATGGTAATAAACATGCTTGTACAGATTGCTTGTTTGTGAGGTAATAACATACATGTACTGTATGTCAAATGGATTGTATAGTTATAACATTTATGTATACACATGGATTGTGTGCAAGGTTCTAACATGTACAGGTTTATTTACAATATGTACAGCACAAAGACATGATGGTATGAACATGTGAAAACTATGCCTGACAAATGTGAAAAATGTAGTCTGTAATTCTTGGTGTGTATTAATATTATTGCTGCTAGTGTTGTTTATCATTTATTAATGGTGGTGTTTTTCATTTGTTTCTCACTTTATCATTCATTTGTTGTTGAGTTTACCTCACATCCATGTTGTTCTGCGTGGGTGTGTATTATTATTATTATTATTATTATTATTATTATTATTATCATCACTAGTGTTGTCTTAATTTACTATTATTATTATTATTATTATTATTATTCTCTTAATTTATTTTCTTTATATGCCGCTCTTTGACTTTTTAATTGCTCTACTGGGATGATTAAAGTTTTTTCAGATTCTGATTCTGAATCTGAAAATCATTTGAAAGTTTAATGTTTTTCAGCTTCCGTTAAGAGACCTGGGTTGGATCCACTGTTGCCTGTCCTGTGCATTCTGGACACAAGTGTTCCACACGACAGGCAGCAGTGTATACTGAAACCAACAAAGGAGGCTAAGACATGCCAGTCATTGAGACCGTCTGAATCAAACGAGGACACTCGACTGAGGGATCCCAATACAGCTTGTGAGGAAGGTAATATCTTTGCATTACTATCACACAAGCCCTGACACATATCCATAAAGATATGTTTCCACCTGATCCATCCTGTGGGCTGTGCACTAGAAGTTCCTGCCTACGTACAGTATTAACCAATCTATTGTCTAACATTTAATCCAAAAAAAAGATGCCAGATTTTTACAACAACACTATCAGAAAAGCAGTATCTGGGGCAGCACATAATCCCATTTGGGAAATAATGTGGCAAAACTTTTAAGTGTCTGGTAGAAAATGACGTGGGATACGTTAAATTGTAAGTGTTTTTCACGAAAGAGAATCAAATACTTTGTATAATTTGTTTTTCTTGAATTAATTGTCATGTTCTGTATGCTGTAGTCTAGTAGACCGTCACATAAAAGAGAGCCAGGAACCAGGCAGGAAAGCACAAAATAAAGAATGGGTGAAAAACAATTGGGTGAAGGATTCCCTGCTCCACTTTGTTAAATTAATCCCCCAAGTCTCCTGTCACTTGGAGGTGAATGTGGACAGAGCCATTTATGGCAAGGGTCGCTTCAAGTCCTTCACCTTTCAGGAAATGTGGCAGTGGTACAGCCTCCACAAGTGCCTTCAAGCTGACCCTCAAGCTGGAAGTGACCATGAGAGGAAGATGGCCCAGGAGGCTTTCTGCTCTGTGCGTCAGTGGCTGGTGATGGAGGACGACATCAGCACAAAGACCATGAAGCGCTTCAGGTTGTACATCCTCAACAAAGAGAAAAAAGAGAAAGAGGTAGGTTAAGGTGACGTAACTAATAAGCAGAGTGCCTTTTATAAGATAAGATTTAAGACTATACTTAATCAGAATCAAAATCAGCTTCATTGTGCTCACACACACACACACACACACACACACACACACACACACACACACACACACACACACACACACACACACACACAAGGACCTTTACTTCAGTAAACCGTGCTCTCTATGAACAAAGGTATGACATTACGTATCAACATTAAACACAAAACAAGCAGAGACCAAAATGTACCAGACTAAATAATAGAATAGTGCAGTGGTGAGTAGTGCAAAAGATGCTGAAGTAACTTGGTAATAAAGATGTTTGACATATAGGATGATTTACACAAGGTAGAGTTTTACAGTATTTACATTGAAGGTATGCATAAATTGATCATTTTGATTAAATTATATATACAGTCTATATTCATACATACATACATACATACACACACTGAGCCAGGTCTGACACTGACTGTTTAGTGTAACAAACTGTACTTTACAGAAATCTCTCCAGAAAGTGACCCCGGCTGCAGCAACAGCATCGTCACAGAAAGTGGCACCTCCTGCAGTTACAACTTCCTCCAGCTCCTCAGTCTCCAAAGCTGACGACTCTTGGACAGATGATGCTTTGCTGGTTGAAGCTCTCACCACTTATGAAAGTAAATCCTTTTTTTATTGATTGATATTTTAAAATGATGTAATTCAAAATGTGTGTAGAATTTCAAATATAATATAAATGAAACTGTAAATCTGTTTGGAAAAACACAACCTAAAAAAACATTTGAAGATGGTTGAAGCTCATATTATTGTCATAGTTTTATTTCTGCCTGGATATGGATTAGTGGCTTCATAACCTTGTCCCTCATTTTCTTCCAGCTGCTGTTGAGAAAGAGGCTCAGCCAGACCTTCCACAGACCGCTCAACCAGACCCCTCAGAGACCCCATTTCACCATCACCAGTATGGACATAGTTCATAGATCAATCACACCAAGCCTATCAACATACATGTTTATACGAATACGCTAATCTTTTGAAGGCCCCTCTTTCAGCTCCTGGTGGTGAAGTGACAGTTGCAGATTCAGAGCCAAGTGAAGGCACTGTGTCCCCTGCAACACAAGTTGCTCAATCTGAAGTAATACATTACAGTACAATACAATACAGTTTAATGTACCCACAGCTCTGGTTGGTTAATGAAGGATTTGTCTTTGTTAAAACACCAGGTGTGATTTGAGGGCTGCCATAAAATGTGGGAGTCTGACCTCCATGGGCTTCCCAGTGCAGACATCAAGTGGCTGAAAGATGATTCAGAGAGAGGGCTTATCCAGAAGATAATGTCTTACGAGGCAACGAGCCTTCGCTGTCCCAGGACGGATTGCCCTGCACAAGGTGACAGCAAGGCTTTTCTTTACCGCTGTGGCTATTCCAAAACAGTGAGACATATCTGCGAGATGTCGCTTTTTGGCATGGGATGCAGCCATTCTCAAACAGCTCAGTCCAGCTCATCAAGCCGTGTTCCCAGCAGTTTTAACACGGATGTAAGTGTCTAATTTATTTCCAAATACTTTGAATTCACATAAAAACAACAAAACAACATAGTTTCACTGACATCACATGATTGTGTGCTGTCATCTCAGGCGCGGGGTGGACAAGCAGATCATTCGGTTAATGAGGGATCGCACTGTGGACAACACCATGGCCAAGGTCTGGAGGCAGGTCCAGGAGAGCCACTGTGAGGATTACCTGCACAGAAAAGACCTCTACACCACCCTCCTTAGCCAGCTCAACAAACCTGGTGGGATCATAAGTAAGTCATATTAGACATACAAACAAATGTATATTTTTCACCTGCTGTCCTTAGTCAGGTTAAAATAAATACAACAGGAGGCCATAATGTAACATGAATGTGCGACCTCTGCTGGATCTCTGAAAACACTACAAGTGAGCAGGAGAGAATAAATTAATACTTACTTTAGTGACATACTGCTACAGTTTAGTCTAAAGAAACAATGTTTATATATTTGTATGTCTCTGTATCTGTGTGTAATATGAACATCCACCTCTGCCTCCAGGAACACTCAGCCATCAGTTTCAGCGTCCTCCAACAAGAAGGGAACTGCCGTCACCTCAGCTGCTGAGGAAAGCCTTCCTCATTTCTGAAGTAGAGAACATCGAGGACTACCGCACTCAGATCATGTCCACTTTTGGCAAAGTCCTCAAATATGACTCCACCAGGAAGGTAACTTTGACACAGTAACATGTTTTATTTAAATGTTTTAGTGTCAGGAAAAACCTCATTGAGATTAAGAATCTACTGTACAAGAGTGTCCTGGCCAAGACAGGCAGAAGCAGCACGCTTCAACAAAGTAACAGATTATTATAAAACACAGATCAAAATATCAATGATCACAGAGTAAAAAGTCATTACTCAAAACATCTACAACCTTGTGCATCTTCCTCCTACATCATCAATGTACTTTTAAAAATGATTTAAAAGCAGATAAGCCTAGAAACTAATTTTCCCCATTCAAAGACACACTTTGGGGACGGATAGCAATAATGCATTTTTTGTCTATGTCGCAGAGCAAAGACTGTGGCTTACAGCACTTTTTACACCAACAAATTCCGTAAGTGTGAGAAAAGCAGTTTAATTTATCCTTATAGATATAGAAAAAAATGTCTCAATGTGCTTGTAGGAGCTGTACAGAGTTTGGTTGTTTCTCACCTGTTTATAAATGAGGTTCATGCATGTGAATGGGTATTGTGCATGCACTCAGAGTATTCACGCTTCTGCATCATGTTGATTGGGTGTGGCACTGTGGGAGTAGTTTCTATTAGTACGTGCGCTCACCTGGGGGTGTTTTTTGTTTGCATCATGGTGGTTGAGTGAGCTTGGGAGAGCTACTTTCTGTTGACTGCATCATCCTGTGATCCATCAAAAATCTGCACTGTCATGAGATATCTGTAAGGCAACCAATGCATGCTACTACAGTAAGTGCCTATGTCTCCAACGCGATCTGGAACAATAAACCTCTCAACTCTGTGCAATTTTTTGGCGTGCGTGTCATCACCGTTATATCCCTCCTTGCTTAGCCTACCGTGGCGTGGAAAAACTGGCTTTTGGTCCATATGCCACAACAGTGCTTCATATAATATAATAAAAATACTGGAATACAAAACAATATTGTCATTATGAAAATAATTGTAGAAAAAAGATTATTACAGAAAGATTTTGTTTAATTGTAAAAAAAAAAAGGAAGCTTTAAAACATACATCTGGTAATTTTATTTTTATTATGCTATATTCTCCACTAACTTGTTGACTTCCTTTTTTTTTAATCAACAGATCTGCAAGAAACTCGCTGGCGAGGGAAAGGGCAGAGCGGACTGGTGCACCAACGTGGCCAATGAACTCGGTCAGATCCTCATGTCGGTCTTCACTTGCGAAGAGTCTCTGGACAAAATCAGGCCGATGGCTGACGGTCTCATGGCCAGGTACAAGCGAGCAGGGGAGGCACCTCCTGAGTTGATGTATGTGGACTGCGGCTGCTGTCATGTGCATGGTGTATCGTCCCTGGAGAAGCTCCTCAGAGAGTGGGCCGAGTGTGGAATGATGGTCCGGCTGGACATCTTCCACTGGATCAAAAGGTTTGATGCTGCAATACGGACGGATCACCATGCAAAGTATGCACTCTTTAAGTCTGCCCTCTCTGCTGCGGTCTTCTCATATATTAAAGATGACATGGCATTGTTCATCCAAGCCATACGTGCAGGGCATCCTACAAAGTTTGATCATCTGACTGATGCTCAGGTCATTGACTGGCACGTGGGCAAATATGATCTCATACATTTTGTCAGGAGGATCACAGTTGGAGCCCAAGAGACCTTTGTGCGTGTTGAGCGTGTCATTGACATCCTGAAGGGAGCGGCTGGGATGGACGAGAACCAAGTCCATCTGTTCAAAGATCCATCAGCCATCGACCGGGTCTGGGAGAACCAGCAGAGACACCTGGAATGCATACAGGATCCACCAGGGAGAGACATGTATACCATTGTCAAGTACGTCACACATAACGATGTGCGCCTGTCATACTACATCACAGTGAGAGGAAGCAACAGCCTGGAGGGCTTTCACTCCTTCCTGCCGAGCATGATTCCTGGGCCTCGTTGTGCCGCCGTCCCCTTCCAGGTCTATCTCCTCAGTTGCAATGCACGCTGGAACTCTGACAGGGACTCAGCGAGTGTTAAAGGAAGAAAGGGGAGGAAAAACAGGGTGTATGTGTCTCCTCTGACACACCGTCTGAATGAGAGGTGCCAGGAGTTGTTTGGCGAGTTAGAGGAGGTCAATTACAGACATCCTGTTCCTGTTGGGGACGAGCGGTTTGGCTTGGAGTATTTGTTTTCCCAGTCGTCTGAACCTTTTTGCACTTCTAAGCATTACGCTCAGAGCAAAGAGACTCTTCTAGTGGCCCAAATCATCTCCCTGGATACCAGCATGTAGAACAGCTGAGCAGGGTTCTTGTTGAGATTGCTTTGGAAGAGGGAAAGCTTGCTCTCAGTGAATCTACAAGACGGAGCGTTGTCAGCGCCTGGAACAAGCTTGACCTCCATGATCGCAGCATCAGGAGTTTTGACAGCCTGTACTCGGCACGCTGGGGTAACGCACCAACGGTGAGCCGTCTGAGCCTTCTTTGGTGCAAAAGCTAAAGTTCAGTAAGCGTTACTCAGCCGCTCACGTGGTGGACACCAGAAAGAACCGCCTGATGTACTGCATCATTAAACAGCTGTGGCTTCATCCTGGCTGTGGCACAAAGGCTCGTGGGTCCCCGCTCAAGCATGAGATCACCAAACTGTATCAGCGGGTGCAGCAGAGAGTGACAGTGGACGACCCTGAACTCAGCAAACTTGGGATTCCCCTCCTGAAAATCAACACAAAATGTGTTGCTGAGTACATCAAGAGACAGGAGGCTCTGTCAGCCGTAAATGTCACAGACCAAGGTTCTGCTATCCTCCGTCGAAAGCAGAGTATGTCCAGTGCCAGCCCACCCCCCACAGCAGAGCTCCCAGATCAAAGACCGCACACCAGTCGACCTCAAGTCCAGTATGAGGTCACGCCGTCTATGGCGGGAACGAGGAATTGCAAACTGAGGCTTGCTACTGCAGTCCATCCTCAGCAGTCACTAGCACCTCAGATCATTTCCACAGCAGCAGGACTCCAGTCCACCTCCCTGTTAAGTCAGCCCATCACAACTGCACACCTGCCATTACCTCCAGCTCTTTCCCCCCATCAACAGCAGCCATCTTTTTTGTTGTCACAACCGCTTTCCTCAGCCAGCTCCCCGGCTAGATCAACTTTGTATAAAAGAAAGAGAGCTGAGCGTGGCGGCACAAACCTTCAGGCAGTGAAACTCTACACGTGTGTGCTTTGCGGCCAGTCCACTCAAGGACACGCAAAATACAAGAAAAAAATTTACTGTACAAAAACCATGTCATCTACCTCCAGAGGACTGAGTGGCAAGACTTTTGAAACACTTGCAGACTTTAAAAAGGCAATGGACGAGTTTTTGGCCTCGCAGTCCCAGACATTATTATTGTTTCATTATTATTATTTATTTCTAACATGTTTCTTTAACTGGTTGTTTTACAATTATAGGTATTTTTATTGGTATTATTATTTTGGAGAATTGTGTTGTCATGTTTATAATATATATAACGAAATAATATACAATATATATTTATAATAAAATAAATATTATACATAATATAATACATATAATATTAAAATAACATAACATAAAAAAAAAAAAAATCTCTTCCTCACCCTCCGCGGGCGGTCTATTATTTTTCTTTCTCCAAGCTTGGGTCCTCTACCAGAGGCCTGGGAGCTTGAGGGTTCTGCGCAGTATCTTTGCTGTTCCTGGACCGAGATGTCTGATGTATTTCCTGGGATCTGCTGGAGCCACTCCTCCAGTTTGGGGGTCACTGCCCCGAGTGCCCCAATGACCACGGGCACCACTGATGCCTTCACCCTCCAGGTTTTCTCCAACTCTTCTCTGAGCCCCTGGTATTTCTCTAGTTTCTCATGTTCCTTTTTCCTGATGTTGAAGTCGCCTGGTATTGCTATGTCGACCACAACGGCTTTCCTCTGCTCTTTGTCCACCACCACAATACATATATATATTGTCAAAAACCACAGTAAATGAATGCCAATGTAGCAGTCTCACAGGTGCCCACTAGATGGAGGCACCAGGGGAGAAGAAGCCACACCCAAGAGAGAGACTACTAACAGGCACACCTGTGCAGCACCTGCTGTGCTCCATGCTGTTGCTCATGCGTCCTTTGGTTGTTACAAATGTAAGTAACCTGCAACCAAATGTTGTATATTGTTTAACCTTGTGTATTATATATTGTTTAACCTTGTGTATTATATATTGTTTAACCTTGTGTATTATATATTGTTTAATATTACTGAATGGAATATACCTTGCCTTGCAAAACCATGTGGCAACAACTTTGGAGATTAAACTACTGTAAACTGCATTAACTGTTTCCTGATGGTCTGTGGCTCCAGTAAGAACATTTATACATAACATAGACGTACCACAGTTTGAGAATCACTGCAACTCCAGCTACACTTCACCTTGCTCCAGGAAAGTGCTTTTCTTTCAGCCTCATATTTTCTCACTCATGTGTGAATGGGCTACAGATAACTTTGAGCTGGGCATTGTTAAAAGCTCACTAACCCACTCCTAACCATTGTGTGATTGTGCAGCAGCACCGATCCCGACCTCTGACCTGTCTCTCTCTTCCTGGAAGCTATAACCGAGCTGACAAAGCCATACTAACAATTCATTTAGTTAGTTAACTAACCCTAACACCCCTTCTCTTTCAACTAGTTTTAATTTATTTTATTTTACTTTGTTTGTGTTTTGTTTTGTTTTCCCCTCTTTTCTTCTGTTCAGGTACCAACCGATCCCAAGAGAGGTTGCCAGGTGTTTGGAGACTACCCTTCCTCTGACAACAACCGATCATCTGCACGATATTCGGCCTGATGACTGCTTGATCATCTACAATGCTGACCAGAGGTGGATCAACCAGAGGTGGACCGGCCCTTTCCAAGTTCAGCTGACGACCCACACGGCAGTCAAGGTCGCGGAGTGGGTGACATGGATCCAAGCAGACGATTGTCGACACCAGCTAATGCTAACACGGGCTGAACGAACAACAAAGGGGGAACCGACAAGGCCACTGAGTGGGGCGGTGCAGTAACAACTACGCCGTCTAAACTGGCTTCTCAGGTGCGGTGTACAAAGAAGCGTTCCTTTGCCTTGTGGGATCACAGGAGCTGATTCATGAGACTCACACTCAGTTGGAAAAAACGTTCTAAAACGAGAGCCTAGATCAAGCCCTGAGGACCCTGCCGACTTGGGACTTTTGTTCTTACTTTGCTTTGTTTATAAGCCACACCCATGGAAGGCTTATAGCTAGGTGGAGGGTGGACAACCTCACACCTGGCTGCAAGATGATACAGTCACAAGCCCTTCTGCTGTGATTGAGGAAAACACTCATTCTTCACTCATGATGCCGCCAATCAAGTGGGGTGGTTCTAACCATGGTTCCACTATTCTTCTGGCTATTGGTGACCCCAGTTACTAATGGGACCACTGAGCTCAGTCAATGAATGTGAGTGATGTCCTTGATATAAATTGGGATTTTTGCTTATCGAGATGGTAGTAGAGGTTTTGATGTTTGATGATTCATGTCATTGATGATAATGATGACGTTTTTAAAGGTTTTTGCTTATTTCCACATTTTTGTTGCTCTCACAGATACGTATGTCTGTCTCACAAAAAAAGAATATATCCAATGTATGACAATAACAATGCTAATGGTTTACCCTGACAGACAGCAAAGGTGGATCCAAGGTTATTCTACTGGAATATAATAATTTTGTTTCTTGATTTGGTCGTTGATGGCAACCAAAAGTGGGGAATTGTTATTGTTATGGTGACTTTTTGGTCGCTTGCCCTTCCGACAGGATGGAAGACCTTTTTTTGTACTCTTTTTCATTTAGTTTATAATAGACCTTTTTTTATAAAATCATCATGCTTTGACTGTACTTCATCATTCAACCAGAGCACAAATTATGTTTCCAAATGAGGGCAACTGCAAATTTGCCGTGACAATACGTTCTGGAAGTCTCTTGTCAGCCAGTCCAACGACTATCCTGTCTCGGATCAGCTCATCATGCAATTGTCCATAATTACAATGTTCTGCTAGTGTATGCAGGGCAGTGACAAATGCATCTACAGTCTCATTTGGCTCTTGTTTCCGCATGTTGAAGCGTGCTCTTTTGTAAACAATATACTTCTGAACTATGAAAAAGTTTTGAAAGCCCTCCTTCACTTTAGCATATTCATGTTGATCGGCATCGTTTAGCTTCATCCCTCTTCCATGCAATAAATTAAGGTATTAACCTGGTTTTCTTCTGAGTTTGAAGACAGATTTCTTGCTTGCCTGAACCTTTCAAACTTCTGGATCCACTTTGTCCACTCGTTTGGATGGGAGAAGTCGAAGGCCTCCGGTGGTTGGATGCTGAATGTAGCACTGGGTGCGCTAGCCCTCCTGGTAACGCCGACCCGGCCCTGCTCGTCCTCACCGTCACTTGCCATAGCGATGCTTTCTCCTCTCTATCTGCTGAAGACCGTGATGGAACCTTGGTTTAGGTGCATCCCACTTCTGACACCATGTGCGTCTTCTATTCTTTGGAGGAATGTGTACAAGAGTCGGACTGCGTGTCATCACTTAGGTACTTTATTTTTTTTACACACCGCACCCCGTGACTCTACACACACACACTCTATTGATTGATCCCAACAACAGCTCAAGGTAAAGTTCAATATCAACAAGGGAATTGTAAAACAATTACACCACAAATACAGTAATAAAATAAATGTGAGAGGGAATCTGGTTCGTTATTACAAAAGCTGCATTTATTGTCGGTGTCTATAAATTTGGAGAAATCCAAATTGGATGGAAAAATATTGTTTAAGATTTTCTTTAATTCTGTTATTAAAACAAAATTTGAAAGGCAGTGTCCAAGCCTTTTCCCAATTAATGTTTGTAAAAATGTTTCCCCAAAAGGCCTTTTTTCTTGGAGATATTTTCCACTTTTCATGAAATGTATTTCGTATATGTTTGTTTGTGCACTTTCAGTCCATGATATTTAAACCATTTACCATTAGAAGACGTTCAACTCTTAGGGTTTCTTGAAACTGAAGATGACTTTTCATTAAAAGGAATAAATCATCAGGAATAACTTTGGTTACAATGTTAAATTCTTTGCTAGTAACAGGGAATGATTTGATTAGTAGGAAACGCTTATAGCTTAGTAATGCTCCTTCAGAGTCAAAGAGATCACTTATAGAAATAACACCTCAATCAACCCAGTTTTGTCTAAGTATTGTTTTCCTTCTGATCGTAATGTTTTCATTATTCCAAATTATAGATTTGTGTGGGGAGAAATTGTGAGAGTAACATATTTTCCAAGCTAGAAGAGGCTGTTGATAAAATTTACATATTTTGAATGGTAATTTGGCTATATTGTAATTACAAGTGAGTAGAAAACAAAGACCACCAAGATTGTTAAATATATTATTTGGAATAAAATACCAGATAGAATTAGGAGCTTTGAGACATTCCTTTATCTATTTAATCTTAAAAGTATCGTTCAAATCAACAAAATGTATCAGTTCAAAACCCCCTTCTTTCCTGGATCCTGAAAGTTTATCTTTTTTTAAATCGTGCTTTTTATTTTTCCGAGTAAAGTTGATAAATATTTTGTTAATTTCTTTAGACGTTGATTCCTGAACAAATAGAGATAAAGCAGGATATATTAGTCTAGAGATACCTTCAGCTTTCATTAAGAAAATTCTTCCAAACATTGTCAAATCACGTTGGAGCCACATGTTCATAATATTTTGTTTTCTTAAGTCGTGGAAGAAAGTTTTGTTGTTGTCTAGTTTTCACGTTTTTTGTGATTGACAGTTTTCTTGAATGGTATATTACATACATTCTCACTCTCTGTATCATGTATGGATAATATTTCACATTTACCTATGTTGAGTTGTAAGCCTGATGCTTTGGAAAATGTTTTAATTAATTGTATTGCTGGTTCAATGTGGTGTTTATCTTTTAAAAACAAAACCGTATCATCCGTCAATTGCGTAGTTCAAATTTCTTTTTGAATTATTGATAAACCTTTAATTTTAGAGCTGTTTAAAATTTGTAATGAAAGGAATTCTGTTGGGATTAGTAAAAGAATTGGTGAAATTGGACAACCTTGACGAACAGATCTATTAACAGGGAATCTTTTGGAAGTGCTCGGGTAAATCATTAAGTTACTATTGTTATCTTTGTAAAGCATTTTAACAATTGAAATGAAACTTCCCCCAAAACCCATGAGATCTAAAATCTTGTATATAAATGGATGTTCCAGAGTGTCAAATACTTTGTAGAAGTTTAGAAAAACTATAACTACCTCTGAGTCCACATGTTCAGAATAATCAAGCAAATCCAAGATTAGTCTAATGTTATTACTTATGTGTTGATTTGACATAAAACCTGTCTGTGTTTCATTCATGATTTCGCCAAGATCTCTTTTTATGTGTCTGGCAAAAACAAGTGAGAATTATGTATAATCAATATTTAGGAGAGTAATTGGCCTCCAATGTTCTATGCATAAAGAATCATTGTTTGGTTTGGGAATCAAGCTTATTAATCCTTGTTTCAGAGTGGCTGTCATTTCTTGATTAGCAATGCAATCTTTGTACATATTCATTAATGGGAATTCAATAATCTCCCAGAAAAATAGATAAAACTCTGTGACTAAACCATCAATTCCAGGATATTTACCTTTTTTCTAATGTTTTAGGGCTTCAATAAGTTCAAAGTTCCAGAGAGGTTTATCACAATTCTTCTTGAAATGATCTGAAATAGTAGGAATAAATTCTTTGATTGTATTAAAAAATTCCTCACAGTGTTCTGAATTGAATTTAGATTCATATATTTTTTTATAGAATGAACAAACATATTCTGAAATGCCTTTAGGATTAGTGTTTAAGTTGTCGTTAATTTTAGTGCCGACATATTCATTCTTTTTTATTACGTTTTTCAAGTGCA
>NW_021145195.1:213318-255412 GCF_900634775.1 Gouania willdenowi
TCAACAATTAATTTTCTAATGATTTAATTTTTATAATAGTAGTATCTTGAAAAATTATAAAAATAATATTTTTTTAATTATCATTTTATTATAAAAAATGTTAACTTTATTTTTTAATCTAGATTTATGTTTGAGGACGTGCACTTATAGATTACAATTCATTGAGATTGTGTGATGGTGTTTTAATTTGAAAATGAATAGTAATCTAAACAATTATAAATGTAGTATTTTTTTTCCCTTTTATAATGAATTAACTATTTGATGATAACATTTGTATACTTTATTTCCTATTAAGTTACATTTATATTCGAGGACATAAAAGTTTAAATTAAAGTTGTACGAATTTGCGTGATGGTGTTTTAATTTGAAAATGAATATTAATCTAAAAACTTACAAAAAATATTATTTAATCATTATGTATTCTATTAATTAACTATTTAATTATCAATGTTTTCTACTGTATTTTTGAACTAAATTTGTTTGAGGAAGTGAACGAATTGAATAAAGTTTTTTGAAATTGTGTTTTAATTTGAAAAAGAATAATAATCTAAAAAAATACAAATATAGTATTTTTATTTTTAGTTAATAATTAATTATTTATTGATTTTATTTTTACGCCACTTTTTGTTTTTTAGCTACAGTTATATTTGAGGCAGTGAACATATAGAATACAGTTGTTTGAGAATGTGTGATGGTGTTTAAATTAAAAAAAAAAATAGGATCTTAAAAATGACAAAAAAAATAAACAAAAATGTTTTTAACCAGCATTTTTTAAATGTTTATTTATTTATTTTTTTTCAATTACTAGACATTCCAGGCCACCACGCGTGGGTACACGGCCCCAAGGTTGAAAAACACAGGCGTACAGTTTGATCAGTGCAGAGGGAAGGTGGAGGAAGCAGCAGCAATTGTGAGCGCAGGCGCACTTTGTGTGAGGGAGCAAGGCAGCGTCTGCAAAGGATCAATGTGAACCGTGCCTCAGACACACAGCACAGCTGTGGGTTAAACGGAGCTAGAAGTAGGCCTTTAGCGGCTGCTTCTCTCGCTTACGGCCATACCACCCTGAAAACGCCCGATCTCGTCTGATCTCGGAAGCTAAGCAGGGTCGGGCCTGGTTAGTACTTGGATGGGAGACCGCCTGGGAATACCAGGTGCTGTAAGTTTTGCTCGCTTCGAATTCAAACCTCCACAGGGGGGCGCCATCACCACTTTACTCCAAAAAATCTTTTTATCAGTGTTATTTTCAACGCACGCATGCACAAAATATATTTACACGTCACCCATTATAGCAGACATGGGCAACTGGTGGCCCACGGACTGACTTTGTGCACCCCCAACAGTAAGCGCACAAAATGATCCAGAATATATTTACACAAAACAACTCCAAAACATACAAAATCACTATGACGTACACAAAATGAAGGCAAAAATATACAGATGGACTGCAAAAGTACATGTCTGAAAAACAGGAAATGAAAAAAAGACCATTTGAAAAACAATACTAATATTAAAATTACAAAAATTGGATTTTTATTTCAATTCAACAATTAATTTTCTAATGATTTAATTTTTATAATAGTAGTATCTTGAAAAATTATAAAAATAATATTTTTTTAATTATCATTTTATTATAAAAAATGTTAACTTTATTTTTTAATCTAGATTTATGTTTGAGGACGTGCACTTATAGATTACAATTCATTGAGATTGTGTGATGGTGTTTTAATTTGAAAATGAATAGTAATCTAAACAATTATAAATGTAGTATTTTTTTTCCCTTTTATAATGAATTAACTATTTGATGATAACATTTGTATACTTTATTTCCTATTAAGTTACATTTATATTCGAGGACATAAAAGTTTAAAATAAAGTTGTACGAATTTGCGTGATGGTGTTTTAATTTGAAAATGAATATTAATCTAAAAACTTACAAAAAATATTATTTAATCATTATGTATTCTATTAATTAACTATTTAATTATCAATGTTTTCTACTGTATTTTTGAACTAAATTTGTTTGAGGAAGTGAACGTATTGAATAAAGTTTTTTGAAATTGTGTTTTAATTTGAAAAAGAATAATAATCTAAAAAAATACAAATATAGTATTTTTATTTTTAGTTAATAATTAATTATTTATTGATTTTATTTTTACGCCACCTTTTGTTTTTTAACTACAGTTATATTTGAGGCAGTGAACATATAGAATACAGTTGTTTGAGAATGTGTGATGGTGTTTAAATTAAAAAAAAAAATAGTATCTTAAAAATGACAAAAAAAATAAACAAAAATGTTTTTAACCAGCATGTTTTAAATGTTTATTTATTTATTTTTTTTCAATTACTAGACATTCCAGGCCACCACGCGTGGGTACACGGCCCCAAGGTTGAAAAACACAGGCGTACAGTTTGATCAGTGCAGAGGGAAGGTGGAGGAAGCAGCAGCAATTGTGAGCGCAGGCGCACTTTGTGTGAGGGAGCAAGGCAGCGTCTGCAAAGGATCAATGTGAACCGTGCCTCAGACACACAGCACAGCTGTGGGTTAAACGGAGCTAGAAGTAGGCCTTTAGCGGCTGCTTCTCTCGCTTACGGCCATACCACCCTGAAAACGCCCGATCTCGTCTGATCTCGGAAGCTAAGCAGGGTCGGGCCTGGTTAGTACTTGGATGGGAGACCGCCTGGGAATACCAGGTGCTGTAAGTTTTGCTCGCTTCGAATTCAAACCTCCACAGGGGGGCGCCATCACCACTTTACTCCAAAAAATCTTTTTATCAGTGTTATTTTCAACGCACGCATGCACAAAATATATTTACACGTCACCCATTATAGCAGACATGGGCAACTGGTGGCCCACGGACTGACTTTGTGCACCCCCAACAGTAAGCGCACAAAATGATCCAGAATATATTTACACAAAACAACTCCAAAACATACAAAATCACTATGACGTACACAAAATGAAGGCAAAAATATACAGATGGACTGCAAAAGTACATGTCTGAAAAACAGGAAATGAAAAAAAGACCATTTGAAAAACAATACTAATATTAAAATTACAAAAATTGGATTTTTATTTCAATTCAACAATTAATTTTCTAATGATTTAATTTTTATAATAGTAGTATCTTGAAAAATTATAAAAATAATATTTTTTTAATTATCATTTTATTATAAAAAATGTTAACTTTATTTTTTAATCTAGATTTATGTTTGAGGACGTGCACTTATAGATTACAATTCATTGAGATTGTGTGATGGTGTTTTAATTTGAAAATGAATAGTAATCTAAACAATTATAAATGTAGTATTTTTTTTCCCTTTTATAATGAATTAACTATTTGATGATAACATTTGTATACTTTATTTCCTATTAAGTTACATTTATATTCGAGGACATAAAAGTTTAAAATAAAGTTGTACGAATTTGCGTGATGGTGTTTTAATTTGAAAATGAATATTAATCTAAAAACTTACAAAAAATATTATTTAATCATTATGTATTCTATTAATTAACTATTTAATTATCAATGTTTTCTACTGTATTTTTGAACTAAATTTGTTTGAGGAAGTGAACGTATTGAATAAAGTTTTTTGAAATTGTGTTTTAATTTGAAAAAGAATAATAATCTAAAAAAATACAAATATAGTATTTTTATTTTTAGTTAATAATTAATTATTTATTGATTTTATTTTTACGCCACCTTTTGTTTTTTAACTACAGTTATATTTGAGGCAGTGAACATATAGAATACAGTTGTTTGAGAATGTGTGATGGTGTTTAAATTAAAAAAAAAAATAGGATCTTAAAAATGACAAAAAAAATAAACAAAAATGTTTTTAACCAGCATTTTTTAAATGTTTATTTATTTATTTTTTTTCAATTACTAGACATTCCAGGCCACCACGCGTGGGTACACGGCCCCAAGGTTGAAAAACCCAGACATACAGTTTGATCAGTGCAGAGGGAAGGTGGAGGAAGCAGCAGCAATTGTGAGCGCAGGCGCACTTTGTGTGAGGGAGCAAGGCAGCGTCTGCAAAGGATCAATGTGAACCGTGCCACAGACACACAGCACAGCTGTGGGTTAAACGGAGCTAGAAGTAGGCCTTTAGCGGCTGCTTCTCTCGCTTACGGCCATACCACCCTGAAAACGCCCGATCTCGTCTGATCTCGGAAGCTAAGCAGGGTCGGGCCTGGTTAGTACTTGGATGGGAGACCGCCTGGGAATACCAGGTACCCCCTGTAATGCTCGCTTCGATTCAAACTAACAGGGGGCCGATCTTGAGGGACTACCTCCATAAGTGGTCAGGTTCAAGACACCAGCACAATATTTTACAATCAGATTTATACACTTTTTCCTTTAGGCCAACACTGTTAACTATTCATTGTTTCATTGTTTTTACAGAGAAGACACACTTTTAAATAACAACACAACTTTTATTAATATAAAATATGACACAATTCACAAGTAACAAAAAATAATTCTAACTTTACAAATATAATCAATATAAAACAAAAGCAATAATATATACATGTGCTATCATACAGAAATGCCAGTATGGCTTTCATCTATAAAGTTGCCCAAAAAAATATATAATAAAAATGTTTATCAAAACCTAAATGAAATATAATTGACATAGCTATTATAAAAACATATATACAGTATGATTACAATGTAACAAATATTCAATAATATATACAGATGGATAATGTACAGAGGGAGAAGCAACAGGTGTGTCAACAGTCAGTGTTAATGGCGACACCTGTACTTATTCAGCTGCACGCCGTTCAGGACCACCGTCTTCACGGCCACGTACAGCTGAATGCCAGGGGGATCCTGTTAAACACAACAGCACACAACATGGCTCTTAGACTGGTGTGCCTTTTTTAATTGGTTTTTTATTGTATTAACACACGAAAGAACAAATAAACAATCGGTACAAAAAATGTTTTGACATAACATAGCACATGGAAAAGGGAAGAAAAGAAGAAGAGAAAAAAGGAGGGAGGGAATATACATATAAAAAAAATTGAATTTGTTGTGTGCATCTTGAAATAATATAAAGGTGACTCGACTCAGATTAGTGACAGATTAGCACAGGATAGTGAGAAAAAAAAACAGAAACCCCCCAAAACATCACACTAGCAATACTAATGATGACAGTAAAGTATATCTACATATTTACATCCATAAAAATGGCACAGCTTTAGTTAATAGACAGAAGGTGTTAATTAACGGAAATATTAATAATTGCAGCAACAGTAATGAGGAAAAGAAAAAAACAGGAGGAAAGTAGCTAAATTTCAACAATAAATCATCACAATCTTAGTTGTCTTGTAGCATTGGCATGAATAATAATGTTAATAAACAATGAAATATATATCTAAGAAAATACTAAATGAATAAATAAATCTAACTAACATATTAACATATTAATACCTTAAACTTCCCCGTGTTAAATCAAATTGCAATATAAAACTGATGCATTATTATTATTATTATTACTATTATAATTCATGAATAAACCATTCATCAGACTGGAACAACATTAAAATTACACAACAATCAGCTAAGACAAGATAATTATAAAGATAATGATAAGATAATTATAAAGATAATGATAAGATAATAATAAAGATAATGATAAGATAATGATAAGATGAGCCTTATTTTTACCACAATGGGGAAATTCTCGATGTTGCAGCAGCAGTGGAGAGTTAAAAACGAGTAAAGAATGATGACAATAATATAATATGCTGTAAGTTTTGCTCGCTTCGAATTCAAACCTCCACAGGGGGGCGCCATCACCACTTTACTCCAAAAAATCTTTTTCCCTTTTTTAATGAATTAACTATTTGATGATTACATTTGTATACTTTATTTCCTATTAAGTTACATTTATATTCGAGGACATAAAAGTTTAAAATAAAGTTGTACGAATTTGCGTGATGGTGTTTTAATTTGAAAATGAATATTAATTTAAAAAATTTCAAAAAATATATTTTTCTTTTAATAAAAACTGAAAACGGGTCCCACAGACCCGAACACCACACAAGGGTTAAGTAAGTGACTGCAAGTAGCCTATAGAAAAGCCTATAGAGAAAAGAAGATGGAGTTTAAAGCAGCGTCTCATTCAGCAGGTGAGTTTATTTTCTTCTTCTACTTTTTTTTTTTTCTACAGTCTGTCTATTTTTTCTGTATCACATTCAGCTTTTTGGTGAACATTGAATGGATGGGTTTTGTATATGGTAATAAACATGCTTGTACAGATTGCTTGTTTGTGAGGTAATAACATACATGTACTGTATGTCAAATGGATTGTATAGTTATAACATTTATGTATACACATGGATTGTGTGCAAGGTTATAACATGTACAGGTTTATTTACAATATGTACAGCACAAAGACATGATGGTATGAACATGTGAAAACTATGCCTGACAAATGTGAAAAATGTAGTCTGTAATTCTTGGTGTGTATTAATATTATTGCTGCTAGTGTTGTTTATCATTTATTAATGGTGTTGTTTTTCATTTGTTTCTCACTTTATCATTCATTTGTTGTTGAGTTTACCTCACATCCATGTTGTTCTGCGTGGGTGTGTATTATTATTATTATTATTATTATTATTATTATCACTAGTTTGGTCTTAATTTACTATTATTATTATTATTATTCTCTTAATTTCTTTTCTTTATATGCCGCTCTTTGACTTTTTAATTGCTCTACTGGGATGATTAAAGTTTTTTCAGATTCTGATTCTGAATCTGAAAATCATTTGAAAGTTTAATGTTTTTCAGCTTCCGTTAAGAGACCTGGGTTGGATCCACTGTTGCCTGTCCTGTGCATTCTGGACACAAGTGTTCCACACGACAGGCAGCAGTGTATACTGAAACCAACAAAGGAGGCTAAGACATGCCAGTCATTGAGACCGTCTGAATCAAACGAGGACACTCGACTGAGGGATCCCAATACAGCTTGTGAGGAAGGTAATATCTTTGCATTACTATCACACAAGCCCTGACACATATCCATAAAGATATGTTTCCACCTGATCCATCCTGTGGGCTGTGCACTAGAAGTTCCTGCCTACGTACAGTATTAACCAATCTATTGTCTAACATTTCATCCAAAAAAAGATGCCAGATTTTTACAACAACACTATCAGAAAAGCAGTATCTGGGGCAGCACATAATCCCATTTGGGAAATAATGTGGCAAAACTTTTAAGTGTCTGGTAGAAAATGACGTGGGATACGTTAAATTGTAAGTGTTTTTCACGAAAGAGAATCAAATACTTTGTATACTTTGTTTTTCTTGAATTAATTGTCATGTTCTGTATGCTGTAGTCTAGTAGACCGTCACATAAAAGAGAGCCAGGAACCAGGCAGGAAAGCACAAAATAACGAATGGGTGAAAAACAATTGGGTGAAGGATTCCCTGCTCCAATTTGTTAAATTAATCCCCCAAGTCTCCTGTCACCTGGAGGTGAATGTGGACAGAGCCATTTATGGCCAGGGTCGCTTCAAGTCCTTCACCTTTCAGGAAATGTGGCAGTGGTACAGCCTCCACAAGTGCCTTCAAGCTGACCCTCAAGCTGGAAGTGACCATGAGAGGAAGATGGCCCAGGAGGCTTTCTGCTCTGTGCGTCAGTGGCTGGTGATGAAGGAGGACGACATCAGCACAAAGACCATGAAGCGCTTCAGGTTGTACATCCTCAACAAAGAGAAAAAAGAGAAAGAGGTAGGTTAAGGTGATGTAACTAATAAGCAGAGTGCCTTTTATAAGATAAGATTTAAGACTATACTTAATCAGAATCAAAATCAGCTTCATTGTGCTCACACACACACACACACACACACACACACACAAGGACCTTTACTTCAGTAAACCGTGCTCTCTATGAACAAAGGTATGACATTACATATCAACATTAAACACAAAACAAGCAGAGACCAAAATGTACAAGACTAAATAATAGAATAGTGCAGTGGTGAGTAGTGCAAAAGATGCTGAAGTAACTTGGTAATAAAGATGTTTGACATATAGGATGATTTACACAAGGTAGAGTTTTACAGTATTTACATTGAAGGTATGCATAAATTGATCATTTTGATTAAATAATATATACAGTCTATATTCATACATACATACATACATACACACACTGAGCCAGCTCTGACACTGTGACTGTTTAGTGTAACAAACTGTACTTTACAGAAATCTCTCCAGAAAGTGACCCCGGCTGCAGCAACAGCATCGTCACAGACAGTAACACCTCCTGCAGTTACAACTTCCTCCAGCTCCTCAGTCTCCAAAGCTGACGACTCTTGGACAGATGATGCTTTGCTGGTTGAAGCTCTCACCACTTATGAAAGTAAATCCTTTTTTTATTGATTGATATTTTAAAATGATGTAATTCAAAATGTGTGTAGAATTTCAAATATAATATAAATGAAACTGTAAATCTGTTTGGAAAAACACAACCTAAAAAAACATTTGAAGATGGTTGAAGCTCATATTATTGTCATAGTTTTATTTCTGCCTGGATATGGATTAGTGGCTTCATAACCTTGTCCCTCATTTTCTTCCAGCTGCTGTTGAGAAAGAGGCTCAGCCAGACCTTCCACAGACCGCTCAACCAGACCCCTCAGAGACCCCATTTCACCATCACCAGTATGGACATAGTTCATAGATCAATCACACCAAGCCTATCAACATACATGTTTATACGAATACTCTAATCTTTTGAAGGCCCCTCTTTCAGCTCCTGGTGGTGAAGTGACAGTTGCAGATTCAGAGCCAAGTGAAGGCACTGTGTCCCCTGCAACACAAGTTGCTCAATCTGAAGTAATACATTACAGTACAATACAATACAGTTTAATGTACCCACAGCTCTGGTTGGTTAATGAAGGATTTGTCTTTGTTAAAACACCAGGTGTGATTTGAGGGCTGGCATAAAATGTGGGAGTCTGACCTCCATGGGCTTCCCAGTGCAGACATCAAGTGGCTGAAAGATGATTCAGAGAAAGGGCTTATCCAGAAGATAATGTCTTACGAGGCAACGAGCCTTCGCTGTCCCAGGACGGATTGCCCTGCACAAGGTGACAGCAAGGCTTTTCTTTACCGCTGTGGCTATTCCAAAACAGTGAGACATATCTGCGAGATGTCGCTTTTTGGCATGGGATGCAGCCATTCTCAAACAGCTCAGTCCAGCTCATCAAGCCATGTTCCCAGCAGTTTTAACACGGATGTAAGTGTCTAATTTATTTCCAAATACTTTGAATTCACATAAAAACAACAAAACAACATAGTTTCACTGACATCACATGATTGTGTGCTGTCATCTCAGGTGCGGGGTGGACAAGCAGATCATTCGGTTAATGAGGGATCGCACTGTGGGCAACACCATGGCCAAGGTCTGGAGGCAGGTCCAGGAGAGCCACTGTGAAGATTACCTGCACAGAAAAGACCTCTACACCACCCTCCTTAGCCAGCTCAACAAACCTGGTGGGATCATAAGTAAGTCATATTAGACATACAAACAAATGTATATTTTTCACCTGCTGTCCTTAGTCAGGTTAAAATAAATACAACAGGAGGCCATAATGTAACACAGGGGTCACCAACCTTTTTGAAACCAAGAGCTACTTCTTGGGTACTGATTAATGCGAAGGGCTACCAGTTTGATACACACTTAAATAATAATTAGGGAGATTTTCAAAAGAGGGGTGGGGGGGGTTGCTTTTTAAAGAGAAAATGAAATAATTCAATTTCACAGTGTTCTTTTATTTGAAAAACACATATAAAGTAAAGAACAAATTCCACAGTACCAGTGCAAATGGTAAATGGTGGTAGTAGTAGAATAAATAAAATAAATAACATAAAATTAAACAAAAAAGGCATACATTGCATAAATTATCCATCAATCTATGCAATGTATGCTTGAAATAAAAATAATCAACAAAAGGAAAATTAAACATAGCCTATACAACAACGGCTATAACCATAACAGAAACACTTCCCTACACATGGTTGGATTTGATTTTCTCCCTTTTTCCTCACTGACATTGTCCGGGCGGACCATCCTTCACTGAGCGTCGTTTCCGGCCGGACAATAATAACGATTACACCTCTTCTTATGCGGTGTAATCGTTATTATTATGACAACAATATTATTATTACAATAATATAATTACACCGCATAAGAAGAGGAAGAAGAGTCTTCTTCCTCTTCTTATGCGGTGTAATCGTTATTATTGTCCGGCTGGAAACGACGCTCAGTGAAGGATGGTCCGCCCGGACAATGTCGGGCAGAAATCAGGAGAAAATCGGGAGGGTTGGCAAGTATGTATTAAACACAAAAAACACTTTACATTTTAAGTGTTTATATATATGTATTGTCATTTCTAAGTTACATGTAAGTGTGATTTAAACAAGAATAGCTAAATAAATAAATCTATATATATAAAAGCTCACTGGTAAGTGCTGCTATTTGAGCTATTTTTAGAACAGGCCAGCGGGCGACTCATCTGGTCCTTACGGGCGACCTGGTGCCCGCGGGCACCGCGTTGGTGACCCCTGATGTAACATGAATGTGCGACCTCTGCTGGATCTCTGAAAACACTACAAGTGAGCAGGAGAGAATAAATTAATACTTACTTTAGTGACATACTGCTACAGTTTAGTCTAAAGAAACAATGTTTATATATTTGTATGTCTCTGTATCTGTGTGTAATATTAACATCCACCTCTGCCTCCAGGAACACTCAGCCATCAGTTTCAGCGTCCTCCAACAAGAAGGGAACTGCCGTCACCTCAGCTGCTGAGGAAAGCCTTCCTCATTTCTGAAGTAGAGAACATCGAGGACTACCGCACTCAGATCATGTCCACTTTTGGCAAAGTCCTCAAATATGACTCCACCAGGAAGGTAACTTTGACACAGTAACATGTTTTATTTAAATGTTTTAGTGTCAGGAAAAACCTAATTGAGATTAAGAATCTACTGTACAAGAGTGTCCTGGCCAAGACAGGCAGAAGCAGCACGCTTCAACAAAGTAACAGATTATTATAAAACACAGATCAAAATATCAATGATCACAGAGTAAAAAGTCATTACTCAAAACATCTACAACCTTGTGCATCTTCCTCCTACACCATCAATGTACTTTTAAAAATGATTTAAAAGCAGATAAGCCTAGAAACTAATTTTCCCCATTCAAAGACACACTTTGGGGACGGATAGCAATAATGCATTTTTTGTCTATGTCGCAGAGCAAAGACTGTGGCTTACAGCACTTTTTACACCAACAAATTCCGTAAGTATGAGAAAAGCAGTTTAATTTATCCTTATAGATATAGAAAAAAATGTCTCAATGTGCTTGTAGGAGCTGTACAGAGTTTGGTTGTTTCTCACCTGTTTATAAATGAGGTTCATGCATGTGAATGGTATTGTGCATGCACTCAGAGTATTCACGCTTCTGCATCATGTTGATTGGGTGTGGCACTGTGGGAGTAGTTTCTATTAGTACGTGCGCTCACCTGGGGGTGTTTTTTGTTTGCATCATGCTGGTTGAGTGAGCTTGGGAGAGCTACTTTCTGTTGACTGCATCATCCTGTGATCCATCAAAAATCTGCACTGTCATGAGATATCTGTAAGGCAACCAATGCATGCTACTACAGTAAGTGCCTATGTCTCCAACGCGATCTGGAACAATAAACCTCTCAACTCTGTGCAATTTTTTGGCGTGCGTGTCATCACCGTTATATCCCTCCTTGCTTAGCCTACCGTGGCGTGGAAAAACTGGCTTTTGGTCCATATGCCACAACAGTGCTTCATATAATATAATAATAAATACTGGAATACAAAACAATATTGTCATTATGAAAATAATTGTAGAAAAAAGATTATTACAGAAAGATTTTGTTTAATTGTAAAAAAAGGAAGCTTTAAAACATACATCTGATAATTTTATTTTTATTATGCTATATTCTCCACTAACTTGTTGACTCCCTTTTTTTTTAATCAACAGATCTGCAAGAAACTCGCTGGCGAGGGAAAGGGCAGAGCGGACTGGTGCACCAACGTGGCCAATGAACTCGGTCAGATCCTCATGTCGGTCCTCACTTGCGAAGAGTCTCTGGACAAAATCAGGCCGATGGCTGACGGTCTCATGGCCAGGTACAAGCGAGCAGGGGAGGCACCTCCTGAGTTGATGTATGTGGACCGCGGCTGCTGTCATGTGCATGGTGTATCGTCCCTGGAGAAGCTCCTCAGAGAGTGGGCCGAGTGTGGAATGATGGTCCGGCTGGACATCTTCCACTGGATCAAAAGGTTTGATGCTGCAATACGGACGGATCACCATGCAAAGTATGCACTCTTTAAGTCTGCCCTCTCTGCTGCGGTCTTCTCATATATTAAAGATGACATGGCATTGCTCATCCAAGCCATACGTGCAGGGCATCCTACAAAGTTTGATCATCTGACTGATGCTTAGGTCATTGACTGGCACGTGGGCAAATATGATCTCATACATTTTGTCAGGAGGATCACAGTTGGAGCCCAAGAGACCTTTGTGCGTGTTGAGCGTGTCATTGACATCCTGAAGGGAGCGGCTGGGATGGACGAGAACCAAGTCCATCTGTTCAAAGATCCATCAGCCATCGACCGGGTCTGGGGGAACCAGCAGAGACACCTGGAATGCATACAGGATCCACCAGGGAGAGACATGTATACCATTGTCAAGTACGTCACACGTAACGATGTGCGCCTGCCATACTACATCACAGTGAGAGGAAGCAACAGCCTGGAGGGCTTTCACTCCTTCCTGCCGAGCATGATTCCTGGGCCTCGTTGTGCCGCCGTCCCCTTCCAGGTCTATCTCCTCAGTTGCAATGCACGCTGGAACTCTGACAGGGACTCAGCGAGTGTTAAAGGAAGAAAGGGGAGGAAAAACAGGGTGTATGTGTCTCCTCTGACACACCGCCTGAATGAGAGGTGCCAGGAGTTGTTTGGCGAGTTAGAGGAGGTCAATTACAGACATCCTGTTCCTGCTGGGGACGAGCGGATTGGCTTGGAGTATTTGTTTATCCAGTCGTCTGAACCTTTTTGCACTTCTAAGCATTACGCTCAGAGCAAAGAGACTCTTCTAGTGGCCCAAATCATCTCCCTGGATACCAGCATGTAGAACAGCTGAGCAGGGTTCTTGTTGAGATTGCTTTGGAAGAGGGAAAGCTTGCTCTCAGTGAATCTACAAGACGGAGCGTTGTCAGCGCCTGGAACAAGCTTGACCTCCATGATCGCAGCATCAGGAGTTTTGACAGCCTGTACTCGGCACGCTGGGGTAACGCACCAACGGTGAGCCGTCTGAGTCTTCTTTGGTGCAAAAGCTAAAGTTTAGTAAGCGTTACTCAGCCGCTCACGTGGTGGACACCAGAAAGAACCGCCTGATGTACTGCATCATTAAACAGCTGTGGCTTCATCCTGGCTGTGGCACAAAGGCTCGTGGGTCCCCGCTCAAGCATGAGATCACCAAACTGTATCAGCGGGTGCAGCAGAGAGTGACAGTGGACGACCCTGAACTCAGCAAACTTGGGATTCCCCTCCTGAAAATCAACACAAAATGTGTTGCTGAGTACATCAAGAGACAGGAGGCTCTGTCAGCCGTAAATGTCACAGACCAAGGTTCTGCTATCCTCCGTCGAAAGCAGAGTATGTCCAGTGCCAGCCCACCCCCCACAGCAGAGCTCCCAGATCAAAGACCGCACACCAGTCGACCTCAAGTCCAGTATGAGGTCACGCCGTCTATGGCGGGAACGAGGAATTGCAAACTGAGGCTTGCTACTGCAGTCCATCCTCAGCAGTCACTAGCACCTCAGATCATTTCCACAGCAGCAGGACTCCAGTCCACCTCCCTGTTAAGTCAGCCCATCACAACTGCACACCTGCCATTACCTCCAGCTCTTTACCCCCAGCAACAGCAGCCATCTTTTTTGTTGTCACAACCGCTTTCCTCAGCCAGCTCCCCGGCTAGATCAACTTTGTATAAAAGAAAGAGAGCTGAGCGTGGCGGCACAAACCTTCAGGCAGTGAAACTCTACACGTGTGTGCTTTGCGGCCAGTCCACTCAAGGACACGCAAAATACAAGAAAAAAATTTACTGTACAAAAACCATGTCATCTACCTCCAGAGGACTGAGTGGCAAGACTTTTGAAACACTTGCAGACTTTAAAAAGGCAATGGACGAGTTTTTGGCCTCGCAGTCCCAGACATTATTATTGTTTCATTATTATTATTTATTTCTAGCATGTTTCTTTAACTGGTTGTTTTACAATTATAGGTATTTTTATTGGTATTATTATTTTGGAGAATTGTGTTGTCATGTTTATAATATATATAACTAAATAATATACAATATATATTTATAATAAAATAAATATTATACATAATATAATATATATAATATTAAAATAACATAACATAAAAAAAAAAAAAATCTCTTCCTCACCCTCCGCGGGCGGTCTATTATTTTTCTTTCTCCAAGCTTGGGTCCTCTACCAGAGGCCTGGGAGCTTGAGGGTTCTGCGCAGTATCTTTGCTGTTCCTGGACCGAGATGTCTGATGTATTTCCTGGGATCTGCTGGAGCCACTCCTCCAGTTTGGGGGTCACTGCCCCGAGTGCCCCAATGACCACGGGCACCACTGATGCCTTCACCCTCCAGGTTTTCTCCAACTCTTCTCTGAGCCCCTGGTATTTCTCTAGTTTCTCATGTTCCTTTTTCCTGATGTTGAAGTCGCTTGGTATTGCTATGTCGACCACAACGGCTTTCCTCTGCTCTTTGTCCACCACCACAATACATATATATATTGTCAAAAACCACAGTAAATGAATGCCAATGTAGCAGTCTCACAGGTGCCCACTAGATGGAGGCACCAGGGGAGAAGAAGCCACACCCAAGAGAGAGACTACTAACAGGCACACCTGTGCAGCACCTGCTGTGCTCCATGCTGTTGCTCATGCGTCCTTTGGTTGTTACAAATGTAAGTAACCTGCAACCAAATGTTGTATATTGTTTAACCTTGTGTATTATATATTGTTTAACCTTGTGTATTATATATTGTTTAATATTACTGAATGGAATATACCTTGCCTTGCAGAACCATGTGGCAACAACTTTGGAGATTAAACTACTGTAAACTGCATTAACTGTTTCCTGATGGTCTGTGGCTCCAGTAAGAACATTTATACATAACATAGACGTACCACAGTTTGAGAATCACTGCAACTCCAGCTACACTTCACCTTGCTCCAGGAAAGTGCTTTTCTTTCAGCCTCATATTTTCCCACTCATGTGTGAATGGGCTACAGATAACTTTGAGCTGGGCATTGTTAAAAGCTCACTAACCCACTCCTAACCATTGTGTGATTGTGCAGCAGCACCGATCCCGACCTCTGACCTGTCTCTCTCTTCCTGGAAGCTATAACCGAGCTGACAAAGCCATACTAACAATTCATTTAGTTAGTTAACTAACCCTAACACCCCTTCTCTTTCAACTAGTTTTAATTTATTTTATTTTACTTTGTTTGTGTTTTGTTTTGTTTTCCCCTCTTTTCTTCTGTTCAGGTACCAACCGATCCCAAGAGAGGTTGCCAGGTGTTTGGAGACTACCCTTCCTCTGACAACAACCGATCATCTGCACGATATTCGGCCTGATGACTGCTTGATCATCTACAATGCTGACCAGAGGTGGATCAACCAGAGGTGGACCGGCCCTTTCCAAGTTCAGCTGACGACCCACACGGCAGTCAAGGTCGCGGAGTGGGTGACATGGATCCAAGCAGACGATTGTCGACACCAGCTAATGCTAACACGGGCTGAACGAACAACAAAGGGGGAACCGACAAGGCCACTGAGTGGGGCGGTGCAGTAACAACTACGCCGTCTAAACTGGCTTCTCAGGTGCGGTGCACAAAGAAGCGTTCCTTTGCCTTGTGGGATCACAGGAGCTGATCCTTTTTCATGAGACACACACTCAGTTGGAAAAAACGTTCTAAAACGAGAGCCTAGATCAAGCCCTGAGGACCCTGCCGACTTGGGACTTTTGTTCTTACTTTGCTTTGTTTATAAGCCACACCCATGGAAGGCTTATAGCTAGGTGGAGGGTGGACAACCTCACACCTGGCTGCAAGATGATACAGTCACAAGCCCTTCTGCTGTGATTGAGGAAAACACTCATTCTTCACTCATGATGCCGCCAATCAAGTGGGGTGGTTCTAACCATGGTTCCACTATTCTTCTGGCTATTGGTGACCCCAGTTACCAATGGGACCACTGAGCTCAGTCAATGAATGTGAGTGATGTCCTTGATATAAATTGCGATTTTTGCTTATCGAGATGGTAGTAGAGGTTTTGATGTTTGATGATTCATGTCATTGATGATAATGATGACATTTTTAAAGGTTTTTGCTTATTTCCACATTTTTGTTGCTCTCACAGATACGTATGTCTGTCTCACAAAAAAAGAATATATCCAATGTATGACAATAACAATGCTAATGGTTAACCCTGACAGACAGCAAAGGTGGATCCAAGGTTATTCTACTGGAATATAATAATTTTGTTTCTTGATTTGGTCGTTGATGGCAACCAAAAGTGGGGAATTGTTATTGTTATGGTGACTTTTTGGTCGCTTGCCCTTCCGACAGGATGGAAGACCTTTTTTTGTACTCTTTTTCATTTAGTTTATAATAGACCTTTTTTTTATAAAATCATCATGCTTTGACTGTACTTCATCATTCAACCAGAGCACAAATTATGTTTCCAAATGAGGGCAACTGCAAATTTGCCGTGACAATACGTTCTGGAAGTCTCTTGTCAGCCAGTCCAACGCCTATCCTGTCTCGGATCAGCTCATCATGCAATTGTCCATAATTACAATGTTCTGCTAGTGCATGCAGGGCAGTGACAAATGCATCTACAGTCTCATTTGGCTCTTGTTTCCGCATGTTGAAGCGTGCTCTTTTGTAAACAATATACTTCTGAACTATGAAAAAGTTTTGAAAGCCCTCCTTCACTTTAGCATATTCATGTTGATCGGCATCGTTTAGCTTCATCCCTCTTCCATGCAGTAAATTAAGGTATTAACCTGGTTTTCTTCTGAGTTTGAAGACAGATTGCTTGCTTGCCTGAACCTTTCAAACTTCTGGATCCACTTTGTCCACTCGTTTGGATGGGAGAAGTCGAAGGCCTCCGGTGGTTGGATGCTGAATGTAGCACTGGGTGCGCTAGCCCTCCTGGTAACGCAGACCCGGCCCTGCTCGTCCTCTCCGTCACTTGCCATAGCGATGATTTCTCCTCTCTATCTGCTGAAGACCGTGATGGAACCTTGGTTTAGGTTGTTACGGCAGAATTTACGGTTGACCTCATTTGAGACATGATTCATTGCTCTGGTTGAATGATAGAATCCAGGAGAAGCATTGATGATTTAATAAAAAATGATTTTATTCTAAACTAAATAAAAGAATACAAAGTGGAACAAAGTGAAACAAAATTAGCGTCCGTCCAGGCGGACGTCCAAAGGAAGTGCCGCGCCCCGCTCCAACAGTTTCAAAGCTTAAGCAATTTGCGATCACGAACAGGACCATCTTCTGTCCACCCCTCGGACAGAGACTGGATCACGAACCATCGGTTGAACCTCAAACACCAATTCGGACTAAGGTAAAGCTGCCTTTATAAATATATATATATATATGTAAATTTTCATTTACATATATGTATATATATTCGCTCTGTGTTGATTTTTTTTTTTGGAACCAGTCAAGCATTGTATTGATTTTCAGCTTTGAGCTTTGATTTTGATCCTCAGCTGTTCTGTGTTTTGACGCAGTGAACTGCCATGAGAAAGGCTCAAATGGTTGAGGTTCTGTGCTTTTTAATGCTGTAGGTTCCCTCTGTTTTTCTTCGGGCTCGGATATTTTGTTTAGGCATAAAATACGGCTGGTCATTATTTACTTTGGTTTTGTTCGGACACCCACAGACAGCCTGTGAGGTCCTGACCATAGATAGACGGGCAACCAAAGTTTCCAAAACATCCCAGCGGTGTCATGATCTGAGTTCACCTCTGTACCGAAAGCAAAATAGATTAAAACCCCGAACCTAACCTAAATTGTGTTTCTGTGAATCAAACAGATGAACAACCCAATAAACAAATAATATATGCATACGCATATACAATCTTGGTATGATGTGAACTCAGATCATGCTTTCAGGCGAGTTTTACTTTTTTTTTATCTTTGTTTTTATTTTGTTTAAACGTGGAATCAGATTTCTCCCTTTGGCTTGGCTTTAATGCTTTCATTTGACGAGTGTCAGCTTTTGAGAAAGGGAGAGAAATACAGAGAGCCAAACACACACACGTCGCTGCTGTGTTTTTCTTTTTTTTTGGACGTGTGGCCACACACACACACACACACACACACACACACACACACACACACACACACACACACACACACACACACACACACACACACACACACACACACACGTACAGAGAGAGAGAAAGGGACAGAGAGAGAGCACACACACAGGCACGCGCACGGGCGCACGCACACGCACAGAGAGCCACACCCAACAGAGAGAGAGAGAGGTGGCGCCCCTCACTGGCCAGTTTAGTGCACTACACACTTGTGACACAACATTGTGATTTCTCACTTCTCCCCTGCCGATAGAATAGTGCCATTACACACAGACACTATTTTTATTTTTATTTTAAATTTTATTTTGATTTCATGTTTGATGGGCAACACACACACACACACACACAGATGAATACAGTATTTCATTTTATTTTATTTTAATATTACTGTTACCATCATTATCATTTTTTATTATTTAAATTGTTAGTTTCTGTTGGCTTTGTGGTTGTCCCCTGAAGAAACGACATCTTCAATGAAAGAATGAAATCACCTTCAACTCTTACGCTAATGGAATGTCAACATCATTCAAAGGACCAAGCATCAGAAGGAAATGGACAATCAAAGGTGTGTGACCTTTCAGGACTCAAGGACTCAACTCCCATTCAGCAAAGCAATGCTGAAATAACTCGCTCAGTCCCAAGTCAACTCTTCATCGTCTATGAATGGGCCGCATGCCAATGCTGGATTAACACATCCTGCCCCATCATCAAAGACTGAGAACCTGTGGGCGTCGGAGTGGTTGGACACTCCCCCACCAATGAGTTGCGAGTTAAATGCCACGACTACTGCCTGAATGATGGGCAGCAACTGCAGACTGGTCACACGTCTGCTGGAAATCTTCACCAAAAAGACACTGTTTCAAAAGCCACAAGGATACCAAGCAACAAGAAGTCCACCACAGCCTTTGGTGGTAGAGCTAAATCACTTTAGCCTTGAACTTTGGCATGGAGGGGGACAACTAGCAAATAGCCAACAAGCTTCTCCTTCGCACAATACTAACCCCTCTATCTTCTGACTGTGCACTAGATTATTTTGTTTTCATTTATTCTCTCACACGCAGACAGACCAGACATACAGTCACACACCCACATTCATAACTATGAGAAACACAGAACTTCACACAGAACCCTTCTGTTTGCCACATGAGATCAAGTGTGCCCATCATTTATCTTTGCTTTTATTCATTATGTTGCTCATTTATTTACACTGCTTTGGCCTTTATGAGAAAACAACAAACAAAGGGGAAGAAAATAGTGTTACTAAAAGGTTGTTTTTGTTTGCTTTTCTTTCATTTATTTTCTTGATTGAGGGGAGGCCCCCCACAATGCAAGATATGGTTACATCCGCTGAAGACAGAGCCCTCTGTTGCCTCAGCTTTTGGAGCTGAAGTTTTAATTTTTATTGGCCATGATTTTTTTGAGCTCATACGTTTTTCTCCTTTGTTATTTCTGAACGATTCTTCTTTTTCTCTTTTGTTTTTACTCAATTTCAGGAAAATTGAGACAGAGATTGAGGACTGCAGCCTCAACAAGTTTAAATTTTGACATTTTTTTTTTTTTTGACCGATACCCTCGTAAACAATCTGTACCTTACCCTTTTTGAAGCTGCTTGCGACAGACAGCCTAGTTCAACATTCATTGTTTTCATTTTACGCGCTCCCCCCTTACCGCGTCGGACTGTCTGGCCGGCCCAAAGCCACTCGACAGCATGGGGGGGGGTACCAAATTTTTCCTGAGAAAAAAATGTCCCATTAGTTGCTATGAGTACATAGGCAATTACTTTTCAAACAAGAAGTCCTGGTTTAATGTGCAGAAAAAGGATAAACCTTGCTAGGGAAAGCGCTCTTCGGGGGATAGTGGTCCACCTGATTTGATACATGCTTGGTAACCGAAGACCGTTCTGAACAAATTTCTACGTTCCCTTAGAGTGAGGGTTAAGAGAGGTTGCGTGCTCCGTTCAATGTTGAGTGATATTAGAGGTGCCCAGAAAGTTCTGACAGTTGAGTTTCCCTCAGGTTGCAGACCGAGGTTGAGTAGACTGCCGATTCAGAGGTTTTTTTCTTAGACTTCTGGAGTTTATGGTGGTTGAGTTATTCCCAAACTCTTATTCTTCAAGAGTAGCGGTTGAGTAGACTGCCGATTCAGAGGTTTTTTCTTAGACTTCTGGAGTTTATGGTGGTTGAGTTATTCCCAAACTCTTATTTTTCAAGAGCGGTGGTTGAGTTTCCTGCTGATTCAGAGATTCTTTTTTTACATTTCTGGAGATGGACAGCGGTTGAGTTTCCCCCGCGGACCGGGGTTGAGTTTGGTTATTGTGCATGGCCGTGCGATTGCTGCCTGATCAGCAGCTAGTAGACTGTCAGTACTGCAAGGGACAATACTCTAAGTGTAGACTCCGCCAAGGCGGAAGTAAAAAGGAGCGTACCTCTTAGTAATCAGACGATACCAGTAAAAAGCAATTAATTAACACTAAAAGGTTGCCAAGCATGAGGGGGCAATAAGAGCTCATTGACCCCGAGAGACGAGGTGGACTGGCTATCGCCATTGGTGGGTTAGATGAGACCTATATTCCACTTAGACACTGCAGCAGAACCTTGTGAATGCATGGACGTGAAAATTGAGGCATGAACGTGTGCGGTGCATGAATGACTGAATGATGACACGTTACGTATGCCTGAGAGAACCGCGTTGTGAGTGCGAATGTGCCGTGGACGTGTCATTGAGTGATTGACCGATGAATGGCTGTTTGACCACACATGTTCCTCTGTTTCACCTTCTTTTCCTCCTGGGTTTTGATGCACTTGATCTTCTCCCTGTTTTTGCCAATTATGTAGTGGGGTGTTCAGAAAACACTGCTGCTTGTTAAAAGAACTATGGTTTTAGGCCTTGGGCCTTCTAAAAAGTTTACCAGGTTTTAAAGGGTTTTTTCTGGGTGTTTAAAAACACCAAACGACATTTTTTATATATGATACCACTTTCAGTGGAATGACTGGCTTTGACCTTGACTGACCTTACATGTTCAGTGTCCATGTTTTTTGTTGTTATATGTGTATACTCGTTGTGGTGTGCACTTGTCTACGTCTTCGTCTTAGTTGTTGTTATTATGTAGCTTTTTCCAAAATACAGGTCGCTGTAAGGAGACGAATCAGATCCAACTAAAGAAAAGAGATATTTTAAATTATCCAGTTAAGTCTTAATGGTTTCCTCTCTTTCTGTTTCTGAGTGTTTCCTAACAGAATGCCACCGCCTTCTCGACTCCGATCCTTCCTCCAGCCGCCATGCCTGGTCACTGCTTCTTATGATAAAGGATGAGAATTAAAGGGAAGTATTGTCCATAACTGTAACTGCAAAGGGGAAATAGAAATAGACACGTGACAATATGACATATTGTGGATGTTCTAACATAATATCTATTCCAGAGACTACAGAGACTTCCAATCCAACTGCAAAAGTGGGGACAGATCTTCAAATTTCCAAAGGGAGCGTACAGTTGACCCTGGCTTTGACCTTTTAAGGCTGAGGAGAAGGAGGTCGAGGAGGTTGGAGGGCACAAAGGCAGGCGGACACAAGAGAGAGGAAAACGGAGACACATCCAAAATGATCAGATAAGTGATTTTCCAATGATATTTATCATATGGTTTTAAGAATCCAAATGTATTCTTATGTAAAAAAGGGAAGGGAGGGGCCAACGTCCCTCTGATTTTTTATTTATATTTTATCATAGGAAAATAATATACCCCAAAACCCTCCAACCATTTTCTCCTTGTTCCAACAGCACTTAGCGTGCAAGACCATAAAACACCTTCACTGGGTTTAGACACTTTTAAGGGAAAAATTAAGTGTTCTCAACATTGGGTTGGTGGCCCAATCTGGGTCGCCTGAGATTTAAAAAGGGTCCTCCTGAAATTCTTGATAATTGATTGAAATAAGAGATAGTTTAAAGTTAAGTAACTTCCAAGCATTTAAGGAAGCTCTCCAAACCGTGCTGGGGCTCGTCACCCCTACGAATGGGATAAATACAGAGAGCAAAAGACAATATGATTGTTCGACTCAACTTAACTTTAATTCTGTCTAACCTTAAAGGGCCAATAATCTTGCTAAACTCTGGTTCAGACACAGAATAGGAGACGCTTTTGCCACCAATTGACCTTCAAAATTAAGTAAATTACATCTCAAATAATAATTATGAGGGAAAATAATGAAATAAATGAACTGACAAATTCAGCTCTATAAAAGAATTAGGCTATGTAATTAGGTGTGGAGTGTTAACATTATTCAGAATAAATAAAGGATAGAATAAGATTTCTCCTTCACAAATAAGAAATAGCAAAGAAAATAAACAATTTAAATAAATAAATAACATTATTTATTTATTTGGTTAAACTCATTTAGATTCATCTTGAGAAGACATGTAATCACACTCCACACTTCTCCGTCTGACTTGCATGTCCTTCTCCGTCCGACTTGCATGTCCTTGTAAACAGTGGTTCTCAAATTGCTTCTCACCAGGTAAGTAGATGTACCACAGATAATCACTGCAACTCCAGCTATGCTTCTTCTTACTCCAGGAAAAGAAAATTGAATTAATACTTCCTGCTTTTCTTTCAGCCTCATATTTTCCCACTCGCGTGCGAATGGGCTACAGAGCTAGCATGGCTAAAAGCTCACTAACCCACACCTAACCATTGTGTGATTGTGCAGCAGCACCTTTTAGGATCTGAAAAGCTCTCAGATCCTGACCTCTGACCTGTCTCTGCCATACTAACTATTCATTTAGTTAGTTAACTAAACCTAACACCCCTAAACTTTTATTCTATTCTATTCTATTCTATTTTTTATTTTATTTTATTTTATTTTATTTTATATTTTATTTTATTTTATTTTATTTTATTTTATTTTATTTTATTTTATTTTATTTTTTATTTTATTTTATTTTATTTTATTTTATTTTATTTTATTTTATTTTGGGTGAGTGTTTTTCCCCCCCCACCCCCTTTTTCTTCTGTCCAGGTACCAGCTAAAGCCTACCAGGTACCAGGTACCAGCTAAAGCCTCAGTAGTGGGATCGCGCCTGTGTTCAGGTACCAGCCAATCCCAAGAGTTCTGTTTCGGTGTTTTTCCCCCTCTTCTGTTCAGGTACCTTCCGATCCCAAGAGAGGTTGCCAGGTGTGTGGAGACTACCCTTCCTCAGACAACAACCAATCATCTACAACGCCGACCGAAATGAACGACCCACACGGCAGTGAAGGTCGCGGAGCAGGCAACATGGATCCAAGATGATTGCCGACACCAGCTGATGCTGAGACGGAGGCTGACCGAACAATGAAGGGGGAACCGACAAGGCCACTGAGACACACACAAGAAAACGCTCTAGAACAAGGGCCTAGTTTTGTTTATAAGCCACACCAAATGCTCATAGCTAGGTTGAGGGAGGACAACGTCACACCTAGCTGCAGGAATACAGTCATAAACCCTTCTGCTACGATTGAGGAAAATACTCAAGGTTCTTCACTCATGATGCTATTGGTTACCCCAGTTACCACTGAACTCAGCCGATGAAGACGAGTGATGTCCTTGATGCAAATGATGATTTTTGCTTATCTAGATGTAATAAAGGATGATTTTTGATGATTCATGCCATTGATAATAATGATGAAGTTTTTTTAAGGTTTATTTCCACATTTTTCTTGATATATCTGTGCCTCACAAAAGAAGAATATATCCAATGTATGACAATAACGATGCTAATGGAATATAATAATTTTGTTTCTTGATTTGGTCGTTGAGGCGACCAAAAGTGGGGAATGTTATGGCAATTTTTATATTCATCATCACATCCTCAAATGTATGTTCATGTGTACAATTTGTCATGTTTTAATACATGACGACTCCATTAATCTTTACACTTTTGAACAGCTGAATCATGATTAAACAGTACAGATCGTATTATTCTCAGTGCAGCACAGTCTCTGCCAAGGACATACACTGACGCACACACTTATCAAGACAGATAAAGACTGGAGCCAAACCTTCTCATAACATCTTCATCATCCTCCAACATTGCCACTATGGGCATCTGACTCCCTCCCTTTTGTCTCTCACTGTTGGGACCTTTTCTTATCTGTATAAAATGCTTAAGCTTTGAAACTGTTGGAGCGGGGCGCGGCACTTCCTTTGGACGTCCGCCTGGACGGACGCTAATTTTGTTTCACTTTGTTCCACTTTGTATTCTTTTATTTAGTTTAGAATAAAATCATTTTTTATTAAATCATCAATGCTTCTCCTGGATTCTATCATTCAACCAGAGCAATGAATCATGTCTCAAATGAGGTCAACCGTAAATTCTGCCGTAACAAGGTGCATCCCACTTCTGACACCATGTGCGTCTTCTATTCTTTGGAGGAATGTGTACAAGAGTCGGACTGCGTGTCATCACTTAGGTACTTTATTTTTTTTACACACCGGACCCCGTGATTCTACACACACACACTCTATTGATTGATCCCAACAACAGCTCAAGGTAAAGTTCAATATCAACAAGGGAATTGTAAAACAATTACACCACAAATACAGTAATAAAATAAATGTGAGAGGGAATCTGGTTCGTTATTACAAAAGCTGCATTTATTGTCGGTGTCTATAAATTTGCAGAAATCCAAATTGGATGGAAAAATATTGTTTAAGATTTTCTTTAATTCTGTTATTAAAACAAAATTTGAAAGGCAGTGTCCAAGCCTTTTCCCAATTAATGTTTGTAAAAATGTTTCCCCAAAAGGCCTTTTTTCTTGGAGATATTTTCCTCTTTTCATGAAATGTATTTTGTATATGTTTGTTTGTGCACTTTCAGTCCATGATATTTAAACCATTTACCATTAGAAGACGTTCAACTCTTAGGGTTTCTTGAAACTGAAGATGACTTTTCATTAAAAGGAAGAAATCATCAGGAATAACTTTGGTTACAATGTTAAATTCTTTGCTAGTAACAGGGAATGATTTGATTAGTAGGAAACGCTTATAGCTTAGTAATGCTCCTTCAGAGTCAAAGAGATCACTGATAGACAAAACTGGGTTGATTGAGGTGTTATTTCTAAGTATTGTTTTCCTTCTGATCGTAATGTTTTCATTATTCCAAATTATAGATTTGTGTGGGGAGAAATTGTGAGAGTAACATATTTTCCAAGCTAGAAGAGGCTGTTGATAAAATTTACATATTTTGAATGGTAATTTGGCTATATTGTAATTACAAGTGCGTAGAAAACAAAGACCACCAAGATTGTTAAATATATTATTTGGAATAAAATACCAGATAGAATTAGGAGCTTTGAGACATTCTATTTAATCTTAAAAGTATCGTTCAAATCAACAAAATGTATCAGTTCAAAACCCCCTTCTTTCCTGGATCCTGAAAGTTTATCTTTTTTTAAATCGTGCTTTTTATTTTTCCAAGTAAAGTTGATAAATATTTTGTTAATTTCTTTAGACGTTGATTCCTGAACAAATAGAGATAAAGCAGGATATATTAGTCTAGAGATACCTTCAGCTTTCATTAAGAAAATTCTTCCAAACATTGTCAAATCACGTTGGAGCCACATGTTCATAATATTTTGTTTTCTTAAGTCGTGGAAGAAAGTTTTGTTGTTGTCTAGTTTTCACATTTTTTGTGATTGACAGTTTTCTTGAATGGTATATTACATACATTCTCACTCTCTGTATCATGTATGGATAATATTTCACATTTACCTATGTTGAGTTGTAAGCCTGATGCTTTGGAAAATGTTTTAATTAATTGTATTGCTGGTTCAATGTGGTGTTTATCTTTTAAAAACAAAACCGTATCATCCGTCAATTGCGTAGTTCAAATTTCTTTTTGAATTATTGATAAACCTTTAATTTTAGAGCTGTTTAAAATTTGTAATGAAAGGAATTCTGTTGGGATTAGTAAAAGAATTGGTGAAATTGGACAACCTTGACGAACAGATCTATTAACAGGGAATCTTTTGGAAGTGCTCGGGTAAATCATTAAGTTACTATTGTTGTCTTTGTAAAGCATTTTAACAATTGAAATGAAACTTCCCCCAAAACCCATGAGATCTAAAATCTTGTATATAAATGGATGTTCCAGAGTGTCAAATACTTTGTAGAAGTTTAGAAAAATTATAACTACCTCTGAGTCCACATGTTCAGAATAATCAAGCAAATCCAAGATTAGTCTAATGTTATTACTTATGTGTTGATTTGACATAAAACCTGTCTGTTTCATTCATGATTTCGCCAAGATCTCTTTTTATGTGTCTGGCAAAAACAAGTGAGAATTATGTATAATCAATATTTAGGAGAGTAATTGGCCTCCAATGTTCTATGCATAAAGAATCATTGTTTGGTTTGGGAATCAAGCTTATTAATCCTTGTTTCAGAGTGGCTGTCATTTCTTGATTAGCAATGCAATCTTTGTACATATTCATTAATGGGAATTCAATAATCTCCCAGAAAAATAGATAAAACTCTGTGACTAAACCATCAATTCCAGGATATTTACCTTTTTTCTAATGTTTTAGGGCTTCAATAAGTTCAAAGTTCGAGAGAGGTTTATCACAATTCTTCTTGAAATGATCTGAAATAGTAGGGATAAATTCTTTGATTGTATTAAAAAATTCCTCACAGTGTTCTGAATTGAATTTAGATTCATATATTTTTTTATAGAATGAACAAACATATTCTGAAATGTCTTTAGGATTAGTGTTTAAGTTGTCGTTTATTTTAGTGCCGACATATTCATTCTTTTTTATTACGTTTTTCAAGTGCAAAGAAATAAGTCGAATTTTGTTCTCCATTTTCCAGCCATTTAGCTCTAGATCGTATATAATTTGACTGCTTCATTATATAATTTATCCATTTCTTTTTAGAGTTGTATTATTTTTGTTTGCTCTCTTATAGAAAGATTCTCTTTATCTAATAAGGGCTTTAAACTATCCATAACTCCTCTTTCTTTTGCATTGTTAATTTTCTTTATTTCTTTGCTACGATGAATAGCAGTTTCTCTAATTTTGAATTTGAAATACTCCCATTTTTGAATATTATTTAACTTTTCATTATTGAAAATAGTGCATTTTTTTTCACAAAGTGTTGATAGATTGTATCTTTAAGTAAGTTTTTATTTGGCTTCCAGTTTCCTCTTAGATTATTATTGTGATCTTTGGAACCAGAAACGAGAATCAAAATCATTTGTGATCAGATAATGGAGCATGTAAATGTGAAACCTCAGATATAAATTGTATACAAGATGAAGATGTTAACCATGAGTTTATTCTAGAGTGTTGAGTGTGTCTAGCATTACACCAGGTAAATTCCTTACAGCTAGGGTTAAAAAACTCAATGTCATTCGCGATGTCTGTCACAAGAAGTTTTTCAGTTTGGTAAAATGTAGCTTTAATACAGAAGTTTTGAGAGTTTTTTTCCAGGATTCTATCTATTGAATCATTTGGAGCATCATTATAGTCACCTCCAATAATTAGTTCTGCATCTTTATGTTTTCCTTGTTGATACTCAATTTTGGAATAAATCTGATAAAACATATTTTTAGCTTGAGTTACTCCATTGTGACCATATACATTGCATAGTATGAAAAGAGAATTGTCCAGTTTGAATACAGTTATAATCCATCTGCCATCTTTTGCCATGACTTTCCAAGACATTACCAGTAAATTTATTAAACAAGAGACATTCCTGCTGGGATCACGTGATCCCTGGACTGCGATGCCAGCGTAGTGTCTATCTCTGCCTAGCATAGTCATTTTTTTTTCAATAATCCGATATTATACAACAAATACTTCAACGTCCATCTCATCATGAGTACTTCCTCAACCAAAGACGCTTGGAAAAGGGAGGCTGAACAGTTTCCTATAAAGAAAAACTTCAAAGAATCTGCCATCTCGAAGGAAGAACTGGATGCAGCCATTGCTAACGGCATTAAGCTCCCGCTCGAAGATCAACGCGGTGTACTGGATTCAGCTGTTGCCTCCGCCATTAGGGATGCTGTGGATTCGATCCTGGTACCAGCTTTACATGACATGCGAACAGAAATACAAAAGACTGCTGAAGCCGTGAATGGCTTTACCAATGAACTCGATAAAGTGAGCAAGTCTGCTAAGAGGACCCAGGACCAAATGGATGCTGTGCAGGCCGCTGCATGGGAATATAGGCGTTCGCTAAGCGAGCTAAAGTTGCAGCTTGACCTCCTTACCACAAAGTTGACGGACCTGGAGGACAGGGGGCGAAGGAATAACATAAGGCTGGTTGGCTTACCAGAATCAGTGGAGGGTTCTGATGCAGTTGGCTACCTGAAAAAGAATCTATCTAAATGGATCCCTTCGTTGGATGGCCGTGACATCGATATTGAACGGGCGCATCAGGTATATGACGGAGGCCAGGCTAATTCCAACAAACCACGAACTCTCATCTTCAGACTGCTCCGTTGGCAGGACAGAGCGGCAATCCTTAACGGTGCACGGAATGTCTTCCCAGTGAAGTATAAATTCAACGGAGCCACCCCGAAAATAACCGCTGGCTCCGCTACTCTTCTGTTTTTCCCCGACTTTAGCCCAGCAACGACAGCCAGGAGGAAGAGCTGCAGCTCTGTCCTGAAGAAGGCTAAAGAAATGGGTCTGAAGCCGTTCCTCGTTTATCCTGCATGGATTAAACTTCAGTACAAAGGTGAGAAGAGGATGTTCGACTCTCCCCAAATGGCTGAAGACTTCCTCAACTCTCTCCAACGGAGAGCCCCTGTTGCAGCAGAGTGCGAGAGTGAAGCGGTCGCCATGGTAACATTCCCAGGCCTATTAACAGTGGCCCACGCTGATCTCCAGGATGACAGAGAGGGTAACCTGACGGACATGGACGGATGAGTCTTCGAACCTTACCTGACATAAATAAGTTCTTAAAGTTTAAGCAGTTAGTGTTTAAGAAATTTTTTATTTTTATTTTTTTGGTGAGCGGGTAACATTGGAAAATGTATTATTTAATTGGCAATATTAAATATATATTTGCCAGTCCAGTACTTCTGTTCTTCTAAACAGGCTCTATTGATGGGTTAGCATTAACGTACAATCCAGATTGACTTTGCTGGTTCTAGTATTGTCGAATGTGTTTATTTTTTGTGTTTAAATGACTGTGTGGCTATCTGGCACAATTTGTTGAGTTTATGTTCTTGCAGACCAACAGTTTTTTTTTTTTGTACGGTCTGTTAGTTTTTGTATATAGTTTTCCCCACCCCCTCCTCTTTACAGACATATTTTTACTCTATAATGCAGCAGTATTTGGACAAATAAACAGCATTTGGCAGGGCGATTACGCAGTTATGCTTCATCTTACGTTAGCACTAATACATCTTGGTAGCTGAATAATTTGTGTACTCGTGTATTAAATATATTATCACTTAATGTGAAAAACTCGTGTTCTTGAGTACTTACACCATAGAAAGACACGTCACTGGAAATGATGGGAAAGGAAGACTTGCTTTTGCCCGTGTTAACATTCTTAATCATAAATTAGCTTTTACATCCATATATTGTCCAAATGAGCCTGATAGACCTTTTTATTTTCATTGGAAACACACTATTAGAACAAAATGATTGTTCCCTTGTAGTGGGGGGCGATTTGAATGCAGTCCTTAATCCATCTCTTGATAGATCAAATTCAGATGCTACTGCCAATCTATCATCTAACCTGCTGAATACACTTATTAAAGATCTTGCTTTGCATGATCTTTGGCATATACAAAATGCTAATGCAAGAGATTATACATTTTTCTCTGCTAGACACAAGACATTCTCCCGTATAGATTATATTTTTCTCAGCCCAGCTTTAATTACAGAATAATACAAATTAACACAAATATATTCATCACTATTTTACAGAGACTACTGTCCGATCACTCTGCACTACTGTGCAACATTGATTTACCCAATATTAAAATAAAAGCACCAAGGTGGCGACTAAATACGTCCTTACTAATTAACTCAGGATTTATCATTTCACTTAAAACCCAATTAAAAGAGTTTTTGGACATTAATGCACAAGAGTGCTCTAACCCACAGATAATATGGGAGGCCACAAAGTGTTTTATCTGTGTTTCTGTATCTCATTGTCTTCAACTCTAGCAAAGACAAGAGTTCAACAAATAAATTTTGAAAACAAAATACAATCAATAGAGACTTTACAAAAAAATAACTTCATAGAGGTTCAGGTCAAACTACTGACATCTTTAAAAAATTAATACAACACTGTTATTTACAACATTCACGATCTTCGACCGATACAGGACTTAAGAACACATTTCTCACTTACTGCTTTCACTTACTTTATTTTCAGCTAAGATCAGCCCTAAAAGCTTATGGAGTTCCCTGGAACTCTCCCCTTTAGGCACATCCCATGCTAAAATTGATCTCTAAGTTACTGGATAGACCCTCTGTTTCTTTAATATACCATGAACTGATAGAGCATAGCGCTAAAGTTCTACCAACTGAATCCGTGTGGAATAAGGAACTGGGCAGTTTGGATTGGAGGAAGATCTGGTGCAACCTCACTTCAACTTCCAAAAATCTTGCGCACTAACTAATTCACTTCAATGCAATACATAGAGCTTACATTACACCCTATAAGAGATTCCAAATGAAATTACAATCTACAAAAAACTGTCATATATGTGGAACTGCGTCACTTGGGACGTTCTTACACATGTTTTGGGATTGTCAGATCATTTCTGAATTCTGGTCTCCGAACCCCAAAACGTGCTTTCCCTCACAAACTGTCTGGTAAAGGTAAAACAATGGCTGAATGAAAATAGCCTCCAACTGAACTCCAGTAAAACAGAAACCCTAGTCGTTGCCCCGGACATTATTGCTCCTCTTATCAAACAGCACCTTGGCGCCCTAAGTAGCACTGTTAAAAGTTCTATAAGGAACCTTGGAGTAATTTTTGATGAAGGGATGTCCCTAGAACGTCACTCTAAGCAGCTCATCAGGAACTGTTTCTTCCACCTGAGAAACATCTCAAAGCTGAGACACATAGTCTCTGGTCCTGAGCTTGAGATGGTCATCCACGCGTTTGTTTCCTCACGGTTGGACTATTGTAACAGTCTGTTTACATGCCTTAGCAAAAAGGATCTGGCTCGTCTTCAAGTGGTCCAGAACTCTGCTGCTCTACATTGGCTCCCTGTCATCTACAGGATGAATTTTAAAATCCTTGTGCTGACTTTCAGGGCCCTTCATGGCCAGGCGCCTGAATACATTGAGGGTCTGATCCAGCCCTATGTTTCAAACAGGAGCTTGAGGTCTTCTTCTCAAAACCTGCTGATGGTCCCCCGCACCCGCTTTAAAACACGAGGTGATCACTCTTTTAAGGCGGTAGCTCCTCGTCTCTGGAATGCTCTTCCACACACTCTGCGGATGCTGGACTCTGTGGATGTTTTTAAAAGTCATCTAAAGACTCACTTTTTTATGGAGGCTTTCTTGACACACTCCTGTTTGTGAATGGACTCTTTTATACATTGTAGCATCATTGTAGTGGAATTTTATATGCATTGTGCCCTTTTTAAACTGTAAATTGTGAAGCACTTTGTGACCCTGGTCTGAAAAAAGCGCTATATAAATAAACTTTACTTACTTACTTACTTACTTGGTCTCATGTAAACTCTGTTAGCAGACGTACTGAACATTTTTTACATTTTTAATCCCGCATTTTGTCTCCTTAATTATCATTCTGATGTAACTTTAACACAAATTAAGCTCAAGTTGGTGTTTGCAGGTTTTACCTCTGCGGAAAAAAAACTATATTAAAACATAGGTTTACTCCAGGTATGTGCATGAAATAATTTTGGTCTCAAAGCCTGATCAATATTATCAACCTCGAACATACGACTGCACGTCTTAACAAGGCTCGACCAGCGACTGTTCAAGCATGGAACTCTATTTCATCCAAGTTCATCTCTTGGACCAGAGACAATGATTAGGCTATCACTGAACTTTATCTGATTAAGGTGCATTACCTCCATCCACTGGTTACAAAACTTTATTAGGCCGGACTACCGAACTCAAAACGCTACTCACTTTGTTTTTTTGTTTTTTTTTTTAAATGGAGCCCAGGGGCCCACCTCTATTTCTGTAAATTTCCAACTTTATGGGGAAATAGTTGTGTGATATACAGGTAAAAGCCAGTGAATTAGAATATTTAGAAAAACTTGATTTATTTCAGTAATTGCATTCAAAAGGTGTAACTTGTACATTATATTTATTCATTGCACACAGACTGATGCATTCAAATGTTTATTTCATTTAATTTTGATGATTTGAAGTGGCAACAAATGAAAATCCAAAATTCCGTGTGTCACAAAATTAGAATATTACTTAAGGCTGATACAAAAAAGGGATTTTTAGAAATGTTGGCCAACTGAAAAGTATGAAAATGAAAAATATGAGCATGTACAATACTCAATACTTGGTTGGAGCTCCTTTTGCCTCAATTACTGCGTTAATGCGGCGTGGCATGGAGTCCATGAGTTTCTGGCACTGCTCGGGTGTTATGAGAGCCCAGGTTGCCCTGATAGTGGCCTTCAACTCCTCTGCGTTTTTGGGTCTGGCATTCTGCATCTTCCTTTTCACAATACCCCACAGATTTTCTATGGGGCTAAGGTCAGGGGAGTTGGCTGGCCAATTTAGAACAGAAATACCATGGTCCGTAAACCAGGCACGGGTAGATTTTGCGCTGTGTGCAGGCGCCAAGTCCTGTTGGAACTTGAAATCTCCATCTCCATAGAGCAGGTCAGCAGCAGGAAGCATGAAGTGCTCTAAAACTTGCTGGTATACGGCTGCGTTGACCCTGGATCTCAGGAAACAGAGTGGACCGACACCAGCAGATGACATGGCACCCCAAACCATCACTGATGGTGGAAACTTTACACTAGACTTCAGGCAACGTGGATCCTGTGCATCTCCTGTCCTCCTCCAGACTCTGGGACCTCGATTTCCAAAGGAAATGCAAAATTTGCTTTCGTCAGAAAACATGACTTTGGACCACTCAGCAGCAGTCCAGCTCTTTTTTTCCTTAGCCCAGGTGAGACGCTTTTCGCGCTGTTTCTTGGTCAACAGTGGCTTGACACGAGGTATGCGGCAGTTGAAACCCATGTCTTTCAAGCGTCTCTTGGTGGTGGATCTTGAAGCACTGACTCCAGCAGCTGTCCACTCCTTGTGAATCTCCCCCACATTCTTGAATGGGTTTTTTTTCACAATCCTGACCAGGGCGCGGTGATCCCTATTGCTTGTACACTTTTTCTGACCACAGTTGTTCCTTCCCTTTGCCTCTCCATTAATGTGTTTGGACACAGAGCTCTGAGAACAGCCAGCCTCTTCAGCAATAACCTTTTGTGTCTTTCCCTCCTTGTGCAATGTGTCGATGGTCGCCTTTTGGACAGCTGAGTATTGTACATGCTCATATTTTTCATTTTCATACTTTTCAGTTGGCCAACATTTCTAAAAATCCCTTTTTTGTATCAGCCTTAAGTAATATTCTAATTTTGTGACACACGGAATTTTGGATTTTCATTTGTTGCCACTTCAAATCATCAAAATTAAATGAAATAAACATTTGAATGCATCAGTCTGTGTGCAATGAATAAATATAATGTACAAGTTACACCTTTTGAATGCAATTACTGAAATGAATCAAGTTTTTCTAAATATTCTAATTCACTGGCTTTTACCTGTATTGTTTCAAAGGCAATTCAATGTTGCACAATTTGATTTGTTTTATTCGGTGGAACTGAGTCATTTGACTGAATTCTCAGGAACGTGGTACGTGCTATTCTGCACTGAGATGATCCGCGGGCCCAGTCATAGTTAATCTGAACTTGTTCATCAACATTACACATTATGTCTTCTCTCACCATCCATCATAACACTGATTGTATCTCTTTGAATTACTGTAAACAAATATTGATAGTTATTTTCCTCTTCTTTTATTGTTTTGTTTCTTGATATAATTTTATAATTAAATGTTTTTATCAACCAATAAATGAACTTACACTAAATTAAAAGTAAATAGTAATGACAAATCATTATTAGTTTATACATAAATCTTCATAAAATAATGAGGTTGGGTTTTTGGCCCTATTGTTCCCGTAAGGATTTATTATTATTATTATTATTATTACGTTTTCTCGCACTTTACTTGGATTTTTTAGTCCAAAATGGGGACATTCAAATGTAAATGGTTTATTTCACCTGTTTGAGGCTAAAAGTTGATATTAATGACTCCAAAGACATTTCTTGAACAAATTAGTAACTAAGTTTTATGATTCACGTGTGTTTTATGCTTAAGTTTGATCATAATTTATACCTTTTTTATGTTTTTCTTCAATGTCCAACAAGTTAAAAGACTAAAAAATACACACAAAAACAAAGATGTAGTAGTAAAGAAAACACTAGAACAAAATGATAGAATGCTTGGAATTTTTAAAAAGTTTATTCCATCACATTGTGTGTTTGAGATACTTTTTCATTTTATTTTATCATTTTAAGCAGGATTTAAATGTGCTTTATATATATACTTGTACATAATGGTGGTAATAGTTTAAAGATAAAGTCTGGTCTGTAATGGAGTGAGGCTGGATTAATTACATTTATCACATCTACTTAAATTTGTTTAATTGTTTTAAGGTACTTGTCCTGTGTGTGTGTGTGTGTGTGTGTGTGTGTGTGTGTGTGTGTGTGTGTGTGTGTGTGTGTGTGTGCGTGTGTGTGGTGTGTGTGTGTGTGTGTGTGTGTGTGTGTGTGTGTGTGTGTGTGTGTGTGTGTGTGTGTGTGTGTGTGTGTGTGTGTGCGCGTGTGTGTGTGTGTGTGTGTGTTTTGCTCTTTGGACTATGAACATGTCTTAACCTAATACTGCATATAAAACAAGTTAATACTTTAGTTGTAGTAAATTGTGCTATAATACATACTAATGCTATACTATCTTTCTCATTTCATCAGAAAAGATCAAACAATGACAGGCGTCATGGTGATGAACACATGATGTAACCACAGAGAGAAGCTGTGACTGAGAACATCCTCTACATGATGATCACTGACATGAGGTCTGTGTCCATGGTTGAAGATGAAGCTTCACTACAATCATCCTCACCTTTAATCCAGGTCACATTCTGCCCTCAATGACACAATTTATGTTTTACATTTTACAAAGTTCATGGAGAGAAAATATGAAGAAACTTTAAAGGAAGTGAAGAATGCAATGAACACAAACAGCAAACTGTGTCTCACTGCTGATATATGGACACGTGTAGCTAATGAAGTCTACCTTAGGGTGACCTACCACTACATTCACAATGGGACGAATAAACAGGCTGAAATTAAAAATGTGCTGTTTTTTTATCCGATTCATCAAATAATAAATTTGTTTTTGTGTGTGTGTGTGTGTGTGTGTGTATGTGTGCGCGTGCGTGTAGGGGGTTTGAGAACATTTTTTTAGCGTCTTACACAGAGCAGGATCTTACTTTGAGGATTAAATCAAGGTAAAAGAAAATGGGTAAAGTTTGTTAGTTGGTTGAAGAGTTGCACCTGAACCTAATATGGTTGATTAGAAGGATGTGAGTAAACTGTAGGTCTATCTGGAGTTGTCACTGTTAAGGTGGAAAAAGAGGAAGGTTACCTCGTTTGGCTGTATGACACCCTCTGCATTGGGAAGTGATGAAAACCAGACTGAAGAGTTGGTGAATTAATAAAAATGATTTTATTCTAAACTAAATAAAAGAATACAAAGTGGAAACAAAAATGGTGACCCCCTGGCCAGGCGATCCAAAGACAGAGTGACGAGACACAATATTAAAGCCACGTATATCTCCCCTTAGTTCCCCTCCTCCCTCCTCCCCCCCCCCCGAGACATAGAGATAGGGACAGTGGGAAGGAGGGAGGACAAGAGATGGAAAGAGAGACAGTTTTACTCTTTGAGTCAAAACAGTTCGCTCCTCGTTATCTGGTTGCTATGGAAACTGAGGTGTGTGCGAACTATGTGTTTGTGTGTATGAATGGATGTGTATGGGGTGTGCTATGTGAGTGTGTGCGTCTGTCCTTGTGGTTGTTTTGAAACTTTGGACAGGTTGTTCTGACCCAGAGTGAAGACAAGTTAAAGTTGAAGACATGAGAAATCACACAATGAAAAGTTACACCCCAAGGCTTAAGGATTAAAATATATAAGTAATTATATTATTAAGCATAACTAATTATTCTGCCCCAACATCACGATACCAAAATGAGTAACCACAATACTATACCAGACAAATCAGGTAATATGGGGATACTGAAGCCTTTTAATATTATTATTATTATGAACTGCAATGTATTTGTACAAGTTAGAAATACTTATTAATTACTTATAGTGTTGTTTGGTGCATGATGAGTACATGAACAAAAGCAATTAAAAAAAACAACTAATAAATGAAGTTAGAATTTATATGGTTGATATTTAAAAAATAACCATTCAGTTTCCTTTGCACATCAATGTATGTTTAACTAATATAAATAATCAACTTATGATAACAAATCCACTGTCTTGAAGAAAAAAAAACAAAAAAAACTATTTGACAATAATGCTTCTTCTCCAACATAATAAACCATAGAGGATAAAATACAATAAACAGGAACTGATTCCCTGAGAAAACTATATTTGTATGCATTTTCTGGGTGATGTCACTGGTGTTTTAAGAGATTAGATGTGATCCCTCTTTTGTGTGTATGCAAACTGTAAATACTGTTTGTACATTGTTAATATCTCTGTTAATATAAATTAAATTAAAACAAAATAAAGAAAAAAGGTTGCTCTGAGTCCGTGCGGAAGTCCTTTGGCTCCTATAGCTGGTGACAGCGCCTGCACAGTGGATCTCCTATTGTTTTGTCGTCTCTGCTTCTTTTAAAGCCAAATTAGTTCCAAATGGGACTTTTGGAGTTTGTATTTTTGAGTAAAATTAGTGATGCCGTGGCAGACTCGCCGCTGGGGCCCGGTGCTTCTGCCATGTGTTGTCTCGTGTTTGTGACTGTAACCGTTGTGTAGAATTTCTAGTATAGTAGGAACTGTTTTAATTTGGTACCACGGGGTACCGTAGGTATCGTGCAACTATAGGTTTATCATCATCATTTCTCACTCACTCACAACCTTATTTGCACACTCTTGGACTCAAGGAGGCAAAGATGAGGTCAAAGCATTTTACTGACATAACAAAACAACACGCTTCTCACACAAGTACCGTTTCTCCCCTTAATGACCTGCTGTCAGTCTGTCATACAAATATGGGACAAAAACATGGGTGATATTTATATATAGATCTATTTATCAATCTGTGTCTTAATAGTACATAAATTACAAGTTCTAAATAAAATCCACATGAGCCAAATTAAAAGTTAGAGCCTTTTCATAAATGAAGTCTCAGGGCATTAACGTGGACATGAAAAGTAACATTTAAATGAAAAAAATAGATATAAGATAAAAGCTTCTTTAAAAATATAAATAAGTGATAAGTCAACAAATAACTAACAACAATATTATATTAGCATTGTGCTGAGTTTTCACCGTGTTTGTCCATGTTGTGAAATGGCTGGATCAGCTTTTTCTGTAAAAACCACCTGCTTCCCTTTTGGCCTCTTTAATCTGGCAGGTTTATCTTATGTAGCCACCAGAGGTATAAAGAGTACTGATATATCCTACTCAAGTAGAAGTACTGTTATTTGAAAGAAATAGCACTGATTATCTAGGTAGGTACTTTGAACATGTTTTAATCAAGTTAAAAAAGTTTAGTTGTTCTCTAGTTCGATTGGAGAATAACTAAATGACAAAAAAAAAAAAACACTTACAAAGCTGCTTTCTCCTCTCTTACCACATGGTGGCAGTCTAAGCACACATCTTACTGAGCTCAGAAAATGTGTTTTGATACAATGTGGACCGACCTGCATAAGAAGAAACCAAATCGATCAGGACAAATGACCATCTATTCTATATGTTCTTTGATATAAATAAATATGATCAATATAAATAGGCCATGTAAAAAATATTGTCCTCCAAAACAATTTAAAAGCTTTCTTTTTTTCAGTTTTTAATAATTTTATAGGTAATAATATAGTACCCATGTTGACTTTTGGAAATATAATATTATTTTGACATAACATAGTTATTGCGTTAAACTCTGCAGAAAAGCTTGGTGATTAGAAATCGCCTTCATTTTAAATCCACATATGGATTGGATTTAGATAATCATCTGTAAAGCCATTATTAAACAATCTTCTGATAGGGCAATCTCTGTTAAAGTTGTAATATTGTAATTAAAATAAAATTGGCGCATAAAAACTGTCATTTACAATTTAACTAAATGCAAAACTGGGGAAGCATTTTACAGTTCTGTGGCTTACACATATGTAATTAAAATGATTAAAATAGGTTTCATATCATAACTTGTCCTCTTAAGGATCATTTTACCATTAAAAGAAAAAGAAAATCTAGGGCTATATACTGACACAAAAAATGTTCAGACGCCCACACCAAAAATATTAAGGCTAATATTTTCATGAATAACAAAGCCTAACAAGGTAACCAAGTATTGAGACAGAAAATTAGATAAAAGATAATATTTTTTACTGTATTCTACAGCTGACTTAAGACATGGGTCAAAACCGACCTGGTATCATAACCGATTGTTACAGAAAACTGAAGTTTTATGGGGTTATTTATTAAAGACTCAGTAATTGTGATTAATTGTAATTTAACTTTAGTAATTCAGAACATAAATGTAATTGAATTTCAGTGGAAAATATGCTTCTATTTTTAATTGTAATTGGAAAAAATGCCCATCAACGTAATCATAATTGCGTTGTAATTGAACATGGATAATTGAATGCGTAATTGTATTTTTAAAATGTAATTGACTCCAACCCTGATTCAAGCTAAAGTTTACATGCACTAGATTTACAACCTTTTAAAATGATTGCAGTAACAAAAGTGGTGAAGGGGTATAGAAGATTCATTGAAAAGATAAAACTAACCTGAAAAAAACCAGCAAGACACACTGTATTTATTACACAATATTTATTAACAGCAATTCTAATTAGAAAATCAACTTTTTACACAAGAATGAGAATGAAGGAGATGTAAATAAAGTTTTCTCAGAGATTTCATCATCAGAGTCATCCCTCTGTTTAGTTCCCTCTGTGCAGATGTTGAGCAAAAGATGGAAAGGAGGTCTTGTATCTCAGGGATGAAAGTTATGTAGATTTGTATGGGGGTACCAAGTGTAAAAATTTAATATAAAAGTTGTAGCGAACACATTTTTCTCATATTTAGCACGTTCCTACATTTAACCACTTAGAGGTAAAAAAAAAAAAAGCATTAAATCTAAATGGTATATGTTATATCTAATTGTTAAATCTATATCTAAATTCAATTCAACTCAACCTTAACTTTAACTTTATTTATATAGCGCAAAATACAACAAAGATATCTCAAAGCGCCGATTAAAATATAAAGTCCATCGTAAAAAAGAAGAAAGAACCCAACAACATCCACATGAACAAGCATTTAGCGACAGTGGGAAGAAAAAACTCCCTTTTTTTATAGGAAGAAATCTCCAGCGGAACCAGGTTCAGAGGTGGCAGCCATCCGCTTCAACTGGTTGGGTTAGTGAACAGAGGGACTAGTTGACTCGCAAAATCTTATATCTAAATGTTAAATCTAAATATTAATTCTAAATCTAAATTTAAATATTAAAATTAAATCTAAATATTAAATCTAAATTTAAATATTAAATATTAAATCTCAATCTAAATATTAAATCTCAATCTAAATATTAAATCTAAATTTAAATATTAAATCTAAATATTACATCTAAATATTAAATCTAAATTTAAATATTAAATATAAATATAAATATTAAATCTAAATATTAAATTTAAATATTAAATCTAAATTTAAACATTAAATCTAAATATTAAATCTAAATTTAAATAGTATATGTTAAATCTAACTAACTGGTCAGTAGTATTTTAACAGCCAATCTTCAGCACAACGTCCAGCATTTCCCACATAACTGACTATTTACAAAACACACACCGTCTCCTTCACCTACTCTACTTGCCCCACCAAAGCGCCTCTTCCTGCCACAGCTCCCCCTACAGGCTCCACCCATTAGTACGTTCCTCTGCTCACACCTTTTCCGTTCAGTCCATAATCACAGCCAGGCCCCCTAAACCCTACAAAATGACACTAAACGCATACACGGCCCAATCCCATCCTCCGTCCACTCCCTCGTTCCTCACAGCCACCCTCAACGCTGAAAATACTGAAACTGGCTCTCCTTAACACCCGTTCACTGAACAATAAAGCACTTATCCTACATGAATTCATAACAGACAATAACCTGGACTTCCTCTGCATCACTGAAACCTGGCATAAACCTCTGGACTATTTCTCACTAAACCAAGCCACTCCCCCTGGTTACACTCACATTGAACAGCCCCGTCTCACTGGCCGGGGCGGTGGCGTAGCCTCAGTCCATAAAAAAGCCCTCAACATCAGCACCATATCCACAACATCCTTTCAGTCATTCTGAATCCCTTGCTCTACTGGACTGCCACAACTTCACTCAGCAAGTCAACTTCCCCTTACACACCCATGGCCACACCCTAGATTTAGTCTGCTCCACCGGTCTCACCATCCAGTAACTTTCCAGTACTGACCTCTGCATCTCCGATCATCTGGCTATCACCATGGACCTCCACCTCCCCCTCCCCACCCTCCCTCCCAACGACAAGCAAACCATTTGTTTTAGAAACCTGAAATCCATCTCTCATGATTTTTCCACTTCTCTTCTTAACCTTCTGTCTGCCCCCCCCCCCCGCTCTCTGACGACCCCACGGACCTTGTTAATCATTACAATAATTGCCTCTCCTCCTGCCTCGACCAACTTGCCCCCTCAAAACCAAATTAGTCTCATTTACACACACCGCCCCCTGGTACACCCCCAACCTCAGAAAACTAAAAACCCACAAACGCCAACTTGAACGTCTCCACATAAAAAAAGGTCTAACAGTCCATCTCCAAGCCTACTCTGATCACCTTCAACTATACAAAACTGCCCTGAACACCGCCCGCTCTAACTACTACTCTAACCTTAACCTAAATGTTTCACACATTTGCTAATTGACCCCACCCCTTGGAACCTCAACCAATACACAAGCAGAAACACACACAGCCGCTCCCACCCGCCTCTTCACCGATGCCTGCCTGGGTGATATGTATGGCTGGTTCTCTCCCGGCGGTGGAGATCGAGTGCATATCACCCAGACAGGCATTGGTGAAAGGGTGTGTGGGAGCGGCTGTGTGTCTCTCTGCTTGTGTAATGGTTGAGGTTACAAGGGGTGGGGTAAATTAGCATATGTGCGAAATATTTAGGTTCAACATTAGATTTAGATTAATATTTAGATATAAGATTAAGCATTCAGATATGATATATAACATTTAGAATTAGATTTAAACATCTAGATTTAACATAGGGGTGGGCGATATGGGAAAAATATCACAATTTTTTCTTGTG
>NW_021145195.1:255912-333412 GCF_900634775.1 Gouania willdenowi
GCAAATGGTAAATGGTGGTAGTAGTAGAATAAATAAAATAAATAACATAAAATTAAACAAAAAAGGCATACATTGCATAAATTATCCATCAATCTATGCAATGTATGCTTGAAATAAAAATAATCAACAAAAGGAAAATTAAACATAGCCTATACAACAACGGCTATAACCATAACAGAAACACTTCCCTACACATGGTTGGATTTGATTTTCTCCCTTTTTCCTCACTGACATTGTCCGGGCGGACCATCCTTCACTGAGCGTCGTTTCCGGCCGGACAATAATAACGATTACACCTCTTCTTATGCGGTGTAATCGTTATTATTATGACAACAATATTATTATTACAATAATATAATTACACCGCATAAGAAGAGGAAGAAGAGTCTTCTTCCTCTTCTTATGCGGTGAAATCGTTATTATTGTCCGGCTGGAAACGACGCTCAGTGAAGGATGGTCCGCCCGGACAATGTCGGGCAGAAATCAGGAGAAAATCGGGAGGGTTGGCAAGTATGTATTAAACACAAAAAACACTTTACATTTTAAGTGTTTATATATATGTATTGTCATTTCTAAGTTACATGTATGTGTGATTTAAACAAGAATAGCTAAATAAATAAATCTATATATATAAAAGCTCACTGGTAAGTGCTGCTATTTGAGCTATTTTTAGAACAGGCCAGCGGGCGACTCATCTGGTCCTTGCGGGCGACCTGGTGCCCGCGGGCACCGCGTTGGTGACCCCTGATGTAACATGAATGTGCGACCTCTGCTGGATCTCTGAAAACACTACAAGTGAGCAGGAGAGAATAAATTAATACTTACTTTAGTGACATACTGCTACAGTTTAGTCTAAAGAAACAATGTTTATATATTTGTATGTCTCTGTATCTGTGTGTAATATTAACATCCACCTCTGCCTCCAGGAACACTCAGCCATCAGTTTCAGCGTCCTCCAACAAGAAGGGAACTGTCGTCACCTCAGCTGCTGAGGAAAGCCTTCCTCATTTCTGAAGTAGAGAACATTGAGGACTACCGCACTCAGATCATGTCCACTTTTGGCAAAGTCCTCAAATATGACTCCACCAGGAAGGTAACTTTGACACAGTAACATGTTTTATTTAAATGTTTTAGTGTCAGGAAAAACCTAATTGAGATTAAGAATCTACTGTACAAGAGTGTCCTGGCCAAGACAGGCAGAAGCAGCACGCTTCAACAAAGTAACAGATTATTATAAAACACAGATCAAAATATCAATGATCACAGAGTAAAAAGTCATTACTCAAAACATCTACAACCTTGTGCATCTTCCTCCTACACCATCAATGTACTTTTAAAAATGATTTAAAAGCAGATAAGCCTAGAAACTAATTTTCCCCATTCAAAGACACACTTTGGGGACGGATAGCAATAATGCATTTTTTGTCTATGTCGCAGAGCAAAGACTGTGGCTTACAGCACTTTTTACACCAACAAATTCCGTAAGTGTGAGAAAATCAGTTTAATTTATCCTTATAGATATAGAAAAAAATGTCTCAATGTGCTTGTAGGAGCTGTACAGAGTTTGGTTGTTTCTCACCTGTTTATAAATGAGGTTCATGCATGTGAATGGTATTGTGCATGCACTCAGAGTATTCACGCTTCTGCATCATGTTGATTGGGTGTGGCACTGTGGGAGTAGTTTCTATTAGTACGTGCGCTCACCTGGGGGTGTTTTTTGTTTGCATCATGCTGGTTGAGTGAGCTTGGGAGAGCTACTTTCTGTTGACTGCATCATCCTGTGATCCATCAAAAATCTGCACTGTCATGAGATATCTGTAAGGCAACCAATGCATGCTACTACAGTAAGTGCCTATGTCTCCAACGCGATCTGGAACAATAAACCTCTCAACTCTGTGCAATTGTTTGGCGTGCGTGTCATCACCGTTATATCCCTCCTTGCTTAGCCTACCGTGGCGTGGAAAAACTGGCTTTTGGTCCATATGCCACAACAGTGCTTCATATAATATAATAATAAATACTGGAATACAAAACAATATTGTCATTATGAAAATAATTGTAGAAAAAAGATTATTACAGAAAGATTTTGTTTAATTGTAAAAAAAGGAAGCTTTAAAACATACATCTGATAATTTTATTTTTATTATGCTATATTCTCCACTAACTTGTTGACTTTTTTTTTAATCAACAGATTTGCAAGAAACTCGCTGGCGAGGGAAAACGTACCACAGTTTGAGAATCACTGCAACTCCAGCTACACTTCACCTTGCTCCAGGAAAGTGCTTTTCTTTCAGCCTCATATTTTCCCACTCATGTGTGAATGGGCTACAGATAACTTTGAGCTGGGCATTGTTAAAAGCTCACTAACCCACTCCTAACCATTGTGTGATTGTGCAGCAGCACCGATCCCGACCTCTGACCTGTCTCTGTCTTCCTGGAAGCTATAACCGAGCTGACAAAGCCATACTAACAATTCATTTAGTTAGTTAACTAACCCTAACACCCCTTCTCTTTCAACTAGTTTTATTTTATTTTATTTTACTTTGTTTTATTTTTGTTTTGTTTTGTTTGTTTGTGTTTTGTTTTGTTTTCCCCTCTTTTCTTCTGTTCAGGTACCAACCGATCCCAAGAGAGGTTGCCAGGTGTTTGGAGACTACCCTTCCTCTGACAACAACCGATCATCTGCACGATATTCGGCCTGATGACTGTTTGATCATCTACAATGCTGACCAGAAGTTCAGCTGACGACCCACACGGCAGTGAAGGTCGCGGAGTGGGTGACATGGATCCAAGCAGACGATTGTCTACACCAGCTAATGCTAACACGGGCTGACAACAACAAAGGGGGAACCGACAAGGCCACTGAGTGGGGCGGTGCAGTAACAACTACGCCGTCTAAACTGGCTTCTCAGGTGCGGTGCACAAAGAAGCGTTCCTTTGCCTTGTGGGATCACAGGAGCTGATCCTTTTTCATGAGACACACACTCAGTTGGAAAAAACGTTCTAAAACGAGAGCCTAGATCAAGCCCTGAGGACCCCGCCGACTTAGGACTTTTGTTCTTACTTTGCTTTGTTTATAAGCCACACCCATGGAAGGCTTATAGCTAGGTGGAGGGTGGACAACCTCACACCTGGCTGCAAGATGATACAGTCACAAGCCCTTCTGCTGTGATTGAGGAAAACACTCATTCTTCACTCATGATGCCGCCAATCAAGTGGGGTGGTTCTAACCATGGTTCCACTATTCTTCTGGCTATTGGTGACCCCAGTTACCAATGGGTCTACTGAGCTCAGTCAATGAATGTGAGTGATGTCCTTGATATAAATTGGGATTTTTGCTTATTGAGATGGTAGTAGAGGTTTTGATGTTTGATGATTCATGTCATTGATAATAATGATGACGTTTTTAAAGGTTTTTGCTTATTTCCACATTTTTGTTGCTCTCACAGATACGTATGTCTGTCTCACAAAAAAAGAATATATCCAATGTATGATAATAACAATGCTAATGGTTTACCCTGACAGACAGCAAAGGTGGATCCAAGGTTATTCTACTGGAATATAATAATTTTGTTTCTTGATTTGGTCGTTGATGGCAACCAAAAGTGGGGAATTGTTATTGTTATGGTGACTTTTTGGTCGCTTGCCTTTCCGACAGGATGGAAGACCTTTTTTTTGTACTCTTTTTCATTTAGTTTATAATAGACCTTTTTTTATAAAATCATCATGCTTTGACTGGACTTCATCATTCAACCAGAGCACAAATTATGTTTCCAAATGAGGGCAACTGCAAATTTGCCGTGACAATACGTTCTGGAAGTCTCTTGTCAGCCAGTCCAACGACTATCCTGTCTCGGATCAGCTCATCATGCAATTGTCCATAATTACAATGTTCTGCTAGTGCATGCAGGGCAGTGACAAATGCATCTACAGTCTCATTTGGCTCTTGTTTCCGCATGTTGAAGCGTGCTCTTTTGTAAACAATATACTTCTGAACTATGAAAAAGTTTTGAAAGCCCTCCTTCACTTTAGCATATTCATGTTGATCGGCATCGTTTAGCTTCATCCCTCTTCCATGCAATAAATTAAGGTATTAACCTGGTTTTCTTCTGAGTTTGAAGACAGATTTCTTGCTTGCCTGAACCTTTCAAACTTCTGGATCCACTTTGTCCACTCGTTTGGATGGGAGAAGTCGATGGCCTCCAGTGGTTGGATGCTGAATGTAGCACTGGGTGCGCTAGCCCTCCTGGTAACGCCGACCCGGCCCTGCTCGTCCTCACCGTCATATGCCATAGCGATGCTTTCTCCTCTCTATCTGCTGAAGACCGTGATGGAACCTTGGTTTAGGTGCATCCCACTTCTGACACCATGTGCATCTTCTATTCTTTGGAGGAATGTGTACAACAGTCGGACTGCGTGTCATCACTTAGGTACTTTATTTTTTTTACACACCGCACCCCGTGACTTTACACACACACACTCTATTGATTGATCCCAACAACAGCTCAAGGTAAAGTTCAATATCAACAAGGGAATTGTAAAACAATTACACCACAAATACAGTAATAAAATAAATGTGAGAGGGAATCTGGTTCATTATTACAAAAGCTGCATTTATTGTCGGTGTCTAAAAATTTGGAGAAATACAAATTGGATGGAAAAATATTGTATAAGATTTTAATAAGATTTTCTTTATTCCTGTTATTAAAACCAAATTCTTAAGGCAGTGTCCAAGCCTTTTCCCAATTAATGTTTGTAAAAATGTTTCCCCAAAAGGCCTTTTTTCTTGGAGATATTTTCCTCTTTTCATGAAATGTATTCTGTATATGTTTGTTTGTGCACTTTCAGTCCATGATATTTAAACCATTTACCATTAGAAGACGTTCCACTCTTAGGGTTTCTTGAAACTGAAGATGACTTTTCATTAAAAGGAATAAATCATCAGGAATAACTTTGGTTACAATGTTAAATTCTTTGCTAGTAACAGGGAATGATTTGATTAGGAGGAAACGCTTATAGCTTAGTAATGCTCCTTCAGAGTCAAAGAGATCACTTATAGAAATAACACCTCAATCAACCCAGTTTTGTCTAAATATTGTTTTCCTTCTGATCGTAATGTTTTCATTATTCCAAATTATAGATTTGTGTGGGGAGAAATTGTGAGAGTAACATATTTTCCAAGCTAGAAGAAGCTGTTGATAAAATTTACATATTTTGAATGGTAATTTGGCTATATTGTAATTACAAGTGAGTAGAAAACAAAGACCACCAAGGTTGTTAAATATATTATTTGGATTAAAATACCAGATAGAATTAGGAGCTTTGAGACATTCCTTTATCTATTTAATCTTAAAAATATCGTTCAAATCAACAAAATGTATCAGTTCAAAACCCCCTTCTTTCCTGGATCCTGAAAGTTTATCTTTTTTAAATCGTGCTTTTTATTTTTTCGAGTAAAGTTGATAAATATTTTGTTAATTTCTTTAGACGTTGATTCCTGAACAAATAGAGATAAAGCAGGATATATTAGTCTAGAGATACCTTCAGCTTTCATTAAGAGAATTCTTCCAAACATTGTCAAATCACGTTGGAGCCACATGTTCATAATATTTTGTTTTCTTAAGTCGTGGAAGAAAGTTTTGTTGTTGTCTAGTTTTCACGTTTTTTGTGATTGACAGTTTTCTTGAATGGTATATTACATACATTCTCACTCTCTGTATCATGTATGGATAATATTTCACATTTACCTATGTTGAGTTGTAAGCCTGATGCTTTGGAAAATGTTTTAATTAATTGTATTGCTGGTTCAATGTGGTGTTTATCTTTTAAAAACAAAACCGTATCATCCGTCAATTGCATAGTTCAAATTTCTTTTTGAATTATTGATAAACCTTTAATTTTAGAGCTGTTTAAAATTTGTAATGAAAGGAATTCTGTTGCGATTAGTAAAAGAATTGGTGAAATTGGACAACCTTGACGAACAGATCTATTAACAGGGGATCTTTTGGAAGTGCTCGGTAAATCATTAAGTTACTATTGTTATCTTTGTAAAGCATTTTAACAATTGAAATGAAACTTCCCCCAAAACCCATGAGATCTAAAATCTTGTATATAAATGGATGTTTCAGTCTCAAATAATTTGTAGAAGTCTAGAAAAATTATAACTACCTCTGAGTCCACATGTTCAGAATAATCAAGCAAATCCAAGATTAGTCTAATGTTATTACTTATGTGTTGATTTGACATAAAACCAGTCTGTGTTTCATTCATGATTTCGCCAAGATCTCTTTTTATGTGTCTGGCAAAAACAAGTGAGAATTATGTATAATCAATATTTAGGAGAGTAATTGGCCTCCAATGTTCTATGCATAAAGAATCATTGTTTGGTTTGGGAATCAAGCTTATTAATCCTTGTTTCAGAGTGGCTGTCATTTCTTGATTAGCAATGCAATCTTTGTACATATTCATTAATGGGAATTCAATAATCTCCCAGAAAAATAGATAAAACTCTGTGACTAAACCATCAATTCCAGGATATTTACCTTTTTTCTAGTGTTTTAGGGCTTCAATAAGTTCAAAGTTCGAGAGAGGTTTATCACAATTCTTCTTGAAATGATCTGAAATAGTAGGGATAAATTCTTTGATTGTATTAAAAAAATCCTCACAGTGTTCTGAATTGAATTTAGATTCATATATTTTTTTATAGAATGAACAAACATATTCTGAAATGTCTTTAGGATTAGTGTTTAAGTTGTCGTTTATTTTTAGTGCCGACATATTCATTCTTTTTTATTACGTTTTTCAAGTGCAAAGAAATAAGTTGAATTTTGTTCTCCATTTTCCAGCCATTTAGCTCTAGATCGTTTATAATTTGACTGCTTCATTATATAATTTATCCATTTCTTTTTAGAGTTGTAATTTTTTTGTTTGCTCACTTATAGAAAGATTCTCTTTATCTAATAAGGGCTTTAAACTATCCATAACTCCTCTTTCTTTTGCATTGTTAATTTTCTTTATTTCTTTGCTACGATGAATAGCAGTTTCTCTAATTTTGAATTTGAAATACTCTCATTTTTGAATATTATTTAACTTTTCATCATTGAAAATATTTAGTGCATTTTGTTTCACAAAGTGTTGAAAGATTGTATCTTTAAGTAAGTTTTTATTTAGCTTCCAGTTTCCTCTTAGATTATTATTGTTATCTTTGGAACCAGAAACGAGAATCAAAATCATTTTGTGATCAGATGATGGAGCATGTAAATGTGAAACCTCAGATATAAATTGTATACAAGATGAAGATGTTAACCATGAGTTTATTCTAGAGTGTTGAGTGTGTCTAGCATTACACCAGGTAAATTCCTTACAGCTAGGGTTAAAAAACTCAATGTCATTCACGATGTCTGTCACAAGAAGTTTTTCAGTTTGGTAAAATGTAGCTTTAAAACAGAAGTTTTGAGAGTTTTTTTTCCAGGATTCTATCTATTGAATCATTTGGAGCATCATTATAGTCACCTCCAATAATTAGTTCTGCATCTTTATGTTTTCCTTGTTGATACTCAATTTTGGAATAAATCTGATAAAACATATTTTTAGCTTGAGTTACTCCATTGTGACCATATACATTGCATAGTATAAAAAGAGAATTGTCTAGTTTGAATACAGTTATAATCCATCTGCCATCTTTTGCCATGACTTTCCAAGACATTACCAGTAAATTTATTAAACAAGAGACATTCCTGCTGGGATCACGTGAACTCTGGACTGCGATGCCAGCGTAGTGTCTATCTCTGCCTAGCATAGTCATGTTTTTTCAATAATCCGATATTATACAACAAATACTTCAACGTCCATCTCATAATGAGTACTTCCTCAACCAAAGACGCTTGGAAAAGGGAGGCTGAACAGTCGCCTATAAAGAGAAACTAAAGAATCTGCCATCTCGAAGGAAGAACTGGATGCAGCCATTGCTAACGGCATTAAGCTAGCACTTGAAGATCAACGCGGTGTACTGGATTCAGCTGTTGCCTCCGCCATTAGGGATGCTGTGGATTCAATCCTGGTACCAGCTTTACATGACATGCGAACAGAAATACAAAAGACTGCTGAAGCCGTGAATGGCTTTACCAATGAACTCGATAAAGTGAGCAAGTCTGCTAAGAGGACCCAGGACCAAATGGATGCTGTGCAGGCCGCTGCATGGGAATATAGGCGTTCGCTAAGCGAGCTAAAGTTGCAGCTTGACCTCCTTACCACAAAGTTGACGGACCTAGAGGACAGGGGGCGAAGGAATAACATAAGGCTGGTCGGCTTTGTTAAGGATTCAAGTTGGACCCCAAAGCAGAGACGGAGACAGGAAAGCTTTAAGAATTTATTTTCCAAAAAAAAACGAAGTGGCTGAGGTGACGGAGGCTGGCTGGGAGAGGACGGACCCAGGAACGCAGTGAGGCACAGAAGATATCCTGAGCAAAGGAGGAAACAGGTATGTATCAAAAATCCTTAGTGATCAAACAAAACAGCTCTAACAGTACCGAGCGTGACGGAATTTTCTGGCAGCGTGGAGAGGACTGAACAGAGCTTTTGTATCAGGCTCATCAACAAGGATCAGGTGTGCCTCGTTGCTGCAGGTCTCAGCCACGCCCCCCGTCACCCAACAGCCCTGTAGAGAAACAACCCCCCCCCCAAGGGACGCCTCCTGGCGGCCGACCCAGCTTAGTGGGATGCCCAGCATAGAAGTCCCAGAGGAGAGCAGGGTCCAAGATGAGGGACCGGGAAATCCATTCTTAATCATAAATTAGCTTTTACATCCATATATTGTCCAAATGAGCCTGATAGAGACCTTTTTATTTTCATTGGAAACACACTATTAGAACAAAATGATTGTTCCCTTGTAGTGGGGGGTGATTTGAATGCAGTCCTTAATCCATCTCTTGATAGATCAAATTCAGATGCTACTGCCAATCTATCATCTAACCTGCTGAATACACTTATTAAAGATCTTGCTTTGCATGATCTTTGGCAGATACAAAATGCTAATGCAAGAGATTATACATTTTTCTCTGCTAGACACAAGACATTCTCCCGGATAGATTATATTTTTCTCAGCCCAGCTTTAATTTCAGAATAATACAAATTAACACAAATTTATTCATCACTATTTTACCGAGACTACTGTCCGATCACTCTGCACTACTGTGCAACATTGATTTACCCAATATTAAAATAAAAGCACCAAGGTGGCGACTAAATACGTCCTTACTAATTAACTCAGGATTTATCATTTCACTTAAAACCCAATTAAAAGAGTTTTTGGACATTAATGCACAAGAGTGCTCTAACCCACAGATATTATGGGAGGCCACAAAGTGTTTTGTCCGTGTTTCTGTATCTCATTGTCTTCAACTCTAGCAAAGACAAGAGTTCGACAAATAACAAATTTTGAAAACAAAATACAATCAATAGAGACTTTACAAAAAAATAACTTCACAGAAGTTCAGGCCAAACTACTGACATCTTTAAAAAATTAATACAACACTGTTATTTACAACATTCACGGTCTTCGACCGATACAGGACTTAAGAACACATTTCTCACTTACTGCTTTCACTTACTTTGTTTATTTTCAGCTAAGATCAGCCCTAAAAGCTTATGGAGTTCCCTGGAACTCTCCCCTTTAGGCACATCCCATGCTAAAATTGATCTCTAAGTTACTGGATAGACCCTCTGTTTCTTTAATATACCATGAACTGATAGAGCATAGCGCTAAAGTTCTACCAACTGAATCCGTGTGGAATAAGGAACTGGGCAGTTTAGATTGGAGGAAGATCTGGTGCAACCTCACTTCAACTTCCAAAAATCTAGCGCACTAACTAATTCACTTCAATGCCATACATAGAGCTTACATTACACCCTATAAGAGATTCCAAATGAAATTACAATCTACAAAAAACTGCCATATATGTGGAACTGCATGACTTGGGACATTCTTACACATGTTTTGGGATTGTCAGATCATTTCTGAATTCTGGTCTCATGTAAACTCTGTTAGCAGACGTACTGAGCATTTTTTACATTTTTAATCCCACATTTTGTCTCCTTAATTATCATTCTGATGTAACTTTAACACAAATTAAGCTCAAGTTGGTGTTTCCAGGTTTTACCTCTGCGAAAAAAAAACTATATTAAAACATAGGTTTACTCCAGGTATGTGCATGAAATAATTTTGGTCTCAAAGCCTGATCAATATTATCAACCTCGAACATACGACTGCACGTCTTAACAAGGCTCGACCAGCGACTGTTCAAGCATGGAACTCTATTTCATCCAAGTTCATCTCTTGGACCAGAGACAATGATTAGGCTATCACTGAACTTTATCTGATTAAGGTGCATTACCGCCATCCACTGGTTACAAAACTTTATTAGGCCGGACTACCGAACTCAAAACACTACTCACTTTGTTTTTTTGTTTTTTTAAATGGAGCCCAGGGGCCCACCTCTATTTCTGTAAATTTCCAAATTTATGGGGAAATAGTTGTGTGATATATTGTTTCAAAGGCAATTCAATGTTGCACAATTTGATTTGTTTTATTCGGTGGAACTGAGTCATTTGACTGAATTCTCAGGAACGTGGTACGTGCTATTCTGCACTGAGATGATCCGCGGGCCCAGTCATAGTTAATCTGAACTTGTTCATCAACATTACACATTATGTCTTCTCTCACCATCCATCATAACACTGATTGTATCTCTTTGAATTACTGTAAACAAATATTGATAGTTATTTAACTCTTCTTTTATTGTTTTGTTTCTTGATATAATTTTATAATGAAATGTTTTTATCAACCAATAAATGAACTTACACTAAATTAAAAGTAAATAGTAATGACAAATCATTATTAGTTTATACATAAATCTTCATGAAATAATGAGGTTGGGTTTTTGGCCCTATTGTTCCCGTAAGGATTTATTATTATTATTATTATTATTATTATTATTACAGTTACTCGCACTTTACTTGGATTTTTTAGTCCAAAATGGGGACATTCAAATGTAAATGGTTTATTTCACCTGTTTGAGGCTAAAAGTTGATATTAATGACTCCAAAGACATTTCTTGAACAAATTAGTAACTAAGTTTTATGATTCACGTGTGTTTTATGCTTAAGTTTGATCATAATTTATACCTTTTTTATGTTTTGCTTCAATGTCCAACAAGTTAAAAGACTAAAAAATACAAACAAAGACAAAGATGTAGTAGTAAAGAAAACACTAGAACAAAATGATAGAATGCTTGGACTTTTTAAAAAGTTTATTCCATCACATTGTGTGTTTGAGATACTTTTTTATTTTATTTTATCATCTTAAACAGGGTTTAAATGTGCTTTATATATATACTTGTACATAATGGTGGTAATAGTTTAAAGATAAAGTCTGGTCTGTAATGGAGTGAGGCTGGATTAATTACATTTAGACTGGGGTTAAAGTAACTTATCACATCTACTTAAATTTGTTTAATTGTTTTAAGGTACTTGTCCTTTATGCGTTAGTGTGTGTGTGTGTGTGTGTGTTTTGCTCTTTGGACTATGAACATGTCTTAACCTAATACTGCATATAAAACAAGTTAATCCTTTAGTTGTAGTAAATTGTGCTATAATACATACTAATGCTATACTATCTTTCTCATTTCATCAAAAAAGATCAAACAATGACAGGCGTCATGGTGATGAACACATGATGTAACCACAGAGAGAAGCTGTGACTGAGAACATCCTCTACATGATGATCACTGACATGAGGTCTGTGTCCATGGTTGAAGATGAAGCTTCACTACAATCATCCTCACCTTTAATCCAGGTCACATTCTGCCCTCAACGACACAATTTATGTTTTACATTTTACAAAGTTCATGGAGAGAAAATATGAAGAGACTTTAAAGGAAGTGAAGAATGCAATGAACACAAACAGCAAACTGTGTCTCACTGCTGATATATGGACACGTGTAGCTAATGAAGTCTACCTTAGGGTGACCTACCACTACATTCACAATGGGACGAATAAACAGGCTGAAATTAAAAATGTGCTGTTTTTTTATCTGAGTCATCAAATAATTTATCGACCGATTAATCGATTATGAAAATAATAATTTGTTGCAGCTCTAGTTCAGAGGGAGCTGGAAGACAAATCAACAGAACTCAGACACATGCCTTGATGTCCAGTCAGACATTTTCTCTTTCCCTTACTTTCTCACCTACCTCTTTTACCTCATCCCAGAATTTCTGTTTTCACAACATTTCAAATGAAAATAGTGTGTTCGCATTGTTATGTCTAAAGTGGGCCCATAATAGAAACATAAAGTTTCATTAGCCAGGACAGAAATTAGGCTCCTTATGTGGGTTGGTTACATTTTCTTAGAAGGCCTAATTTTTGATCAAAGTTCCACATATAGCATTACACAGTGAAGAATCTTATAAAAGCATTTTGGTGTTTGGTTTGCTCACAGGTTCCAGTCAATTTTGATTTCTAGTTTATTGTCCATTGATATTAAATGTTGTGGGAATTGTGTTTCCATCGTAAGTTTGGTCTTAAATTTTTTTTTAAGGTAGTATTAAAAAGGTCTTAAAGTTTTAAATATAACTTCTTCCTACTTGTAGTCACCCTGCAATCAGTATCCAAGCTATAAAAAAACTTGTTAAAAAAAGAAAATATAAAGATAAGCCATTTTTAAATTGTATTTATTGATTAAAAAAAATTGTTATTGATGGTTGGAGTCCCATTAGGAGGCTTTGCCTCTGGTAAAGGAGGTACCCATAGTTTGTTTCTCCAAGGATTGGGGGTTCTGTTGCGGGGCTGTGGATTGCTGGCACCCATTCCTGACCTCATATTTTCAGGATTCCATGATGGAGCTGCTGCATTTAAAGTCTGGGGAAGGAAAAAGTTAAAGATAAGTTCAACCAAAGAAACAACAGTGGTTTAAGACATGGTTAAATTAGTTTTTATGTTCTTGCAATTCTGTTGTCATTTTTTTTACCAAAAGAAATGTAAAATAGGTTCATAACACTTCAATCAGGGGCTTGTTGGTCTAGGGGTATGATTCTCGCTTTGGGTGTGAGAGGTCTGGGGTTCAAATCCCAGACAAGCCCCAATATTTGTAGTCAGTCTGTCCATATAAAGTAAACAAAAAAAAGTGTATATTTCCATTTCGGACATTAGACATGAGAATTGCCATGATTGTGTTCGGTATGTCTAGTCTCTTTAACATTACACACTGGTGTATCGCTTGTAGGAAAGTTGTATTGATTTCTTACTTCTCTTTTTACAGAAATGAAAATTGTCATTAAGACTTGGTTAAATTAGTTTTTATGTTCTTGCAATTCTGTTGTGATTTTTTTACCAAAAGCAATGTAAATTAGGTTCATAACACTTTAATCAAGGGCTTGTTGGTCTAGTGGTGTGATTCTCGCTTTGGGTGTGAGAGGTCCCGGGTTCAAATCCCGGACAAGCCCCAATAGATCACGTGTGTCTGACAATGGTATTAAGTCCACATTTTCTAAAGAATTCATGTAAGGCTTGTCATACGTTAGCTATGAGAATTGCCTTGATTTTGTTAGGAATGTCTAATCTCTTTACTATTCCAATCTGATGTAAGACTTGTTGGAACGCTGTCTTAGTTTTCTTTTTACAAAAATGAAAATTATCATTAAGACATGGTTAATTTAGTTTTTCTGGTAAGTGAATTTTTACCTAAAGTTATGTAAAATAGGTTCATAACACTACAATCAAAGGCTTGTTGGTCTAGGAGAATGATTCTCGCTTCGGGTGTGAGAGGTCCCGGGTTCAAATTCCGGACAAGCCCCAATATTGTAGTCTGTCTGACAGTGGTATTAAGTCCACATTTTCTAAAGAATTCATTTATAGCTTGTCGGAAAGTTGAAATGTATTCTTACTTCTCTTTTTACAGAAATGAAAATTGTCATTAAGACATGGCTAAGTTCATTTTTATGTTCTTGCCATTCTGTTGTGATTTTTTTACCAAAAGCAATGTAAATTAGGTTCATTACACTTCAATCAAGGGCTTGTTGGTCTAGGGGTATGATTCTTGCTTTGGGTGTGAGAGGTCCCGGGTTCAAATCCCAGACAAGCCCCAATAGATAAATTGTGTCTGACAATGGTGTTAAGTCCATATTTGCTAAAGAGTTCATGTAAGGCTTCTTGAAATGTATCCTTACTTCTTTTTACAAGGATGCACATTGTCAATGTTTAATTGAGTTGAACAGTTTTTGCATATCAATTAGGTACATTTTTAACTAAAGTAAAGTAAAATTGGTTCATAGCACAGCAACCAAGGACATGTTGGTCGAGAAGTATTATTCTTGCTGTTGGTGCGAGAGGTCCAAGGTTTAAATTCCGGACAAGCTTGCTTGCAAAAATTCTATTTCTGTCGATGGTATTAAGTCCATATATAGTAAACAAAAAAAAAGTGTATATTTCCATTTCGTACGTTAGCTATGAGAATTGCCATGATTGTGTTCGGTAAGTCTAGTCTCTTTAACATTACAAACTGGTGTATCGCTTGTAGGAAAGTTGTATTGATTTCTTACTTCTCTTTTTACAGAAATGAAAATTGTCATTAAGACTTGGTTAAATTAGTTTTTATGTTCTTGCAATTCTGTTGTGATTTTTTTACCAAAAGAAATGTAAAATAGGTTCATAACACTTCAATCAGGGGCTTGTTGGTCGAGGGGTATGATTCTCGCTTTGGGTGTGAGAAGTCTCGTTTTTAAATCCCGGACAATCCCCAATAGATAAACTGTGTCTGACAATGGTGTTAAGTCCATATTTGCTAAAGAATTCATGTAAGGCTTCTTGAAATGTATCCTTACTTCTTTTTACAAGGATGCACATTGTCAATGTTTAATTGAGTTGAACAGTTTTTGCATATCAATTAGGTACATTTTTAACTAAAGTAAAGTAAAATTGGTTCATAGCACAGCAACCAAGGACATGTTGGTCGAGAAGTAGAATTCTTGTCTTTAACCACCTTCATTTCTTTTTGGAGAGTAGACACAGTTCCTCGCATTGCCACCATCTCATCAGACCAGGTGGACATGCCATCCTCAACACTTTTGACATTAGCTTTCACCTGCTCCAGCTCCACCCGAATGGCGGCGGTGTTGCTGTTAATCTCGGTCTTTACGTTCTGTATTTCCCTTTTCAGTGATTCGAAATGGTTAGCCATGGCGTCTTTAATTTCTTGTTTGATAATGGTGGAAATATCCTGCCGTATGGAGACCAGGATGTCCGTTTTGATTGCCGTTGCGTCCATGCTATGCTTCGGAGGAGTAGCAGGCTTTGGCATCTCCTTCTCGGCGGTGCTGTTCGAACTTTTTCCCCCGGCTGCACTAGACCTTGTGTTCGACGAGGCCTCGTATTTAAACTTTCGCAGATTAGCGGCCATAAAAGCACCTATAACCAACTCCTTGATGTGTTGTCGATGGTAATACCATTTAAGGAGGTTTTAGAAAATAAATTGGTAACTTAAGTGTCCTTTAAATATGAAATTTAAGCAGAAATGTGCAAGAGCTCTGAGCAGTGCGTCTTTACTCCATCGAGCTCGCTAGCGCCCCCGATAATGATGACGTTTTTAAAGGTTTTTGTTTATTTCCACATTTTTCTTGCTCTCACAGATATGTCTGTCTGACAAAAAAAGAATATATCCAATGTATGACAATAACAATGCTAATGGTTAACCCTGACAGACAGCAAAGGTGGATCCAAGGTTATTCTCATGGAATATAATAATTTTGTTTCTTGATTTGGTCGTTGATGGCGACCAAAAGTGGGGAATTGTTATTGTTATGGTGACTTTTTGGTCGCTTGCCCTTCCGACAGGATGGAAGACCTTTTTTTGTACTCTTTTTCATTTAGCTTATAATAGACCTTTTTTTATAAAATCATCATGCTTTGACTGTACTTCATCATTCAACCAGAGCACAAATTACGTTTCCAAATGAGGGCAACTGCAAATTTGCCGTGACAATACGTTCTGAAAGTCTCTTGTCAGCCAGTCCAACGACTATCCTGTCTCGGATCAGCTCATCATGCAATTGTCCATAATTACAATGTCCTGCTAGTGCATGCAGGGCAGTGACAAATGCATCTACAGTCTCATTTGGCTCTTGTTTCCGCATGTTGAAGCGTGCTCTTTTGTAAACAATATACTTCTGAACTATGAAAAAGTTTTGAAAGCCCTCCTTCACTTTAGCATATTCATGTTGATCGGCATCGTTTAGCTTCAACCCTCTCCCATGCAGTAAATTAAGGTATTTACCTGGTTTTCTTCTGAGTTTGAAGACAGATTTCTTGCTTGCCTGAACCTTTCAAACTTCTGGATCCACTTTGTCCACTCGTTTGAATGGGAGAAGTCGAAGGCCTCCGGTGGTTGGATGCTGAATGTAGCACTGGGTGCGCTAGCCCTCCTGGTAACGCCGACCCGGCCCTGCTCGTCCTCACCGTCATATGCCATAGCGATGATTTCTTCTCTCTATCTGCTGAAGACCGTGATGGAACCTTGGTTTAGGTGCATCCCACTTCTGACACCATGTGCGTCTTCTATTCTTTGGAGGAATGTGTACAAGAGTCGGACTGCGTGTCATCACTTAGGTACTTTATTTTTTTTACACACCGGACCCCGTGACTCTACACACACACACTCTATTGATTGATCCCAACAACAGCTCAAGGTAAAGTTCAATATCAACAAGGGAATTGTAAAACAATTACACCACAAATACAGTAATAAAATAAATGTGAGAGGGAATCTGGTTCGTTATTACAAAAGCTGCATTTATTGTCGGTGTCTAAAAATTTGGAGAAATACAAATTGGATGGAAAAATATTGTATAAGATTTTCTTTAATCCTGTTATTAAAACAAAATTTGTAAGGCAGTGTCCAAGCCTTTTCCCAATTAATGTTTGTAAAAATGTTTCCCCAAAAGGCCTTTTTTCTTGGAGATATTTTCCACTTTTCATGAAATGTATTCCGTATATGTTTGTTTGTGCACTTTCAGTCCATGATATTTAAACCATTTACCATTAGAAGACGTTCCACTCTTAGGGTTTCTTGAAACTGAAGGTGACTTTTCATTAAAAGGAATAAATCATCAGGAATAACTTTGGTTACAATGTTAAATTCTTTGCTAGTAACAGGGAATGATTTGATTAGTAGGAAACGCTTATAGCTTAGTAATGCTCCTTCAGAGTCAAAGAGATCACTTATAGAAATAACACCTCAATCAACCCAGTTTTGTCTAAGTATTGTTTTTCTTCTGATCGTAATGTTTCCATTATTCCAAATTATAGATTTGTGTGGGGAGAAATTGTGAGAGTAACATATTTTCCAAGCTCGAAGAGGCTGTTGATTAAAATTTACATATTTTGAATGGTAATTTGGCTATATTGTAATTACAAGTGAGTAGAAAACAAAGACCACCAAGATTGTTAAATATATTATTTGGAATAAAATACCAGATAGAATTAGGAGCTTTGAGACATTCCTTTATCTATTTAATCTTAAAAGTATCGTTCAAATCAACAAAATGTATCAGTTCTAAACCCCCTTCTTTCCTGGATCCTGAAAGTTTATCTTTTTTTAAATCGTGCTTTTTATTTTTCCGAGTAAAGTTGATAAATATTTTGTTAATTTCCTTAGACGTTGATTCCTGAACAAATAGAGATAAAGCAGGATATATTAGTCTAGAGATACCTTCAGCTTTCATTAAGAAAATTCTTCCAAACATTGTCAAATCATGTTGGAGCCACATGTTCATAATATTTTGTGTTTTCTTAAGTCGTGGAAGAAAGTTTTGTTGTTGTCTAGTTTTCACGTTTTTTGTGATTGGCAGTTTTCTTGAATGGTATATTACATACATTCTCACTCTCTGTATCATGTATGGATAATATTTCACATTTACCTATGTTGAGTTGTAAGCCTGATGCTTTGGAAAATGTTTTAATTAATTGTATTGCTGGTTCAATGTGGTGTTTATCTTTTAAAAACAAAGCCGTATCATCCGCCAATTGCGTAATTCAAATTTCTTTTTGAATTATTGAAAAACCTTTAATTTCAGAGTTGTTTAAAATTTGTAATGAAAGGAATTCTGTTGCGATTAGTAAAAGAATTGGTGAAATTGGACAACCTTGACGAACAGATCTATTAACAGGGAATCTTTTGGAAGTGCTCGGGTAAATCATTAAGTTACTATTATTATCTTTGTAAAGCATTTTAACAATTGAAATGAAACTTCCCCCAAAACCCATGAGATCTAAAATCTTGTATATAAATGGATGTTCCAGAGTGTCAAATACTTTGTAGAAGTCTAGAAAAACTATAACTACCTCTGAGTCCACATGTTCAGAATAATCAAGCAAATCCAAGATTAGTCTAATGTTATTACTTATGTGTTGATTTGACATAAAACCTGTCTGTGTTTCATTCATGATTTCGCCAAGATCTCTTTTTATGTGTCTGGCAAAAACAAGTGAGAATTATGTATAATCAATATTTAGGAGAGTAATTGGCCTCCAATGTTCTATGCATAAAGAATCATTGTTTGGTTTGGGAATCAAGCTTATTAATCCTTGTTTCAGAGTGGCTGTCATTTCTTGATTAGCAATGCAATCTTTGTACATATTCATTGATGGGAATTCAATAATCTCCCAGAAAAATAGATAAAACTCTGTGACTAAACCATCAATTCCAGGATATTTACCTTTTTTCTAATGTTTTAGGGCTTCAATAAGTTCAAAGTTCGAGAGAGGTTTATCACAATTCTTCTTGAAATGATCTGAAATAGTAGGGATAAATTCTTTGATTGTATTAAAAAATTCCTCACAGTGTTCTGAATTGAATTTAGATTCATATATTTTTTTATAGAATGAACAAACATATTCTGAAATTTCTTTAGGATTAGTGTTTAAGTTGTCGTTTATTTTTAGTGCCGACATATTCATTCTTTTTTATTACGTTTTTCAAGTGCAACAAAATTAGTCAAATTTTGTTCTCCATTTTCCAGCCATTTAGCTCTAGATCGTTTATAATTTGACTGCTTCATTATATAATTTATCCATTTCTTTTTAGAGTTGTAATTTTTTTGTTTGCTCTCTTATAGAAAGATTCTCTTTATCTAATAAGGGCTTTAAACTATCCATAACTCCTCTTTCTTTTGCATTGTTAATTTTCTTTATTTCTTTGCTACGATGAATAGCAGTTTCTCTAATTTTGAATTTGAAATACTCCCATTTTTGAATATTATTTAACTTTTCATCATTGAAAATATTTAGTGCATTTTGTTTCACAAAGTGTTGAAAGATTGTATCTTTAAGTAAGTTTTTATTTAGCTTCCAGTATCCTCTTAGATTATTATTGTGATCTTTGGAACCAGAAACGAGAATCAAAATCATTTTGTGATCAGATAATGGAGCATGTAAATGTGAAACCTCAGATATAAATTGTATACAAGATGAAGATGTTAACCATGAGTTTATTCTAGAGTGTTGAGTGTGTCTAGCATTACACCAGGTAAATTCCTTACAGCTAGGGTTAAAAAACTCAATGTCATTCACGATGTCTGTCACAAGAAGTTTTTCAGTTTGGTAAAATGTAGCTTTAATACAGAAGTTTTGAGAGTTTTTTTTTCCAGGATTTTATCTATTGAATCATTTGGAGCATCATTATAGTCACCTCCAATAATTAGTTCTGCATCTTTATGTTTTCCTTGTTGATACTCAATTTTGGAATAAATCTGATAAAACATATTTTTAGCTTGAGTTACTCCATTGTGACCATATACATTGCATAGTATGAAAAGAGAATTGTCTAGTTTGAATACAGTTATAATCCATCTGCCATCTTTTGCCATGAGTTTCCAAGACATTACCAGTAAATTTATTAAACAAGTGACATTCCTGCTGGGATCACGTGATCCCTGGAATGCGATGCCAGCGTAGTGTCTATCTCTGCCTAGCATAGTCATGTTTTTTCAATAATCCGATATTATACAACAAATACTTCAACGTCCATCTCATCATGAGTACTTCCTCAACCAAAGACGCTTGGAAAAGGGAGGCTGAACAGTTTCCTATAAAGAAAAACTAAAGAATCTGCCATCTCGAAGGAAGAACTGGATGCAGCCATTGCTAACGGCATTAAGCTAGCGCTTGAAGATCAACGCGGTGTACTGGATTCAGCTGTTGCCTCCGCCATTAGGGATGCTGTGGATTCGATCCTGGTACCAGCTTTACATGACATGCGAACAGAAATACAAAAGACTGCTGAAGCCGTGAATGGCTTTACCAATGAACTCGATAAAGTGAGCAAGTCTGCTAAGAGGACCCAGGACCAAATGGATGCTGTGCAGGCCGCTGCATGGGAATATAGGCGTTCGCTAAGCGAGCTAAAGTTGCAGCTTGACCTCCTTACCACAAAGTTGACGGACCTGGAGGACAGGGGGAGAAGGAATAACATAAGGCTGGTTGGCTTACCAGAATCAGTGGAGAGTTCTGATGCAGTTGGCTACCTGAAAAATAAATGGATCCCTTCGTTGGATGGCCGTGACATCGATATTGAACGGGCGCATCAGGTATATGACGGAGGCCAGGCTAATTCCAACAAACCACAAACTCTCATCTTCAGACTGCTCCGTTGGCAGGACAGAGCGGCAATCCTTAACGGCGCACGGAATGTCTTCCCAGTGAAGTATAAATTCAACGGAGCCACCCCGAAAACAACCGCTGGCTCCGCTACTCTTCTGTTTTTCCCCGACTTTAGCCCAGCAACGACAGCCAGGAGGAAGAGCTGCAGCTCTGTCCTGAAGAAGGCTAAAGAAATGGGTCTGAAGCCGTTCCTCGTTTATCCTGCATGGATTAAACTTCAGTACAAAGGTGAGAAGAGGATGTTCGACTCTCCCCAAATGGCTGAAGACTTCCTCAACTCTCTCCAACGGAGAGCCCCTGTTGCAGCGGAGTGCGAGAGTGAAGCGGTCGCCATGGTAACAATCCCAGGCCTATTAACAGTGGCCCACGCTGATCTCCAGGATGACAGAGAGGGTAACCTGACGGACATGGACGGATGAGTCTTCGAACCTTACCTGACATAAATAAGTTCTTAAAGTTTAAGCAGTTAGTGTTTAAGAAATTTTTTATTTTTATTTTTTTGGTGAGCGGGTAACATTGGAAAATGTATTATTTAATTGGCAATATTAAATATATATTTGCCAGTCCAGTACTTCTGTTCTTCTAAACAGGCTCTATTGATGGGTTAGCATTAACGTACAATCCAGATTGACTTTGCTGGTTCTAGTATTGTCGAATGTATTTATTTTTTGTGTTTAAATGACTGTGTGGCTATCTGGCACAATTTGTTGAGTTTATGTTCTTGCAGACCAACAGTTTTTTTTTTTTGTATGGTCTGTTAGTTTTTGTATATAGTTTTCCCCACCCCCTCCTCTTTACAGACATATTTTTACTCTATAATGCAGCAGTATTTGGACAAATAAACAGCATTTGGCAGGGCGATTACGCAGTTATGCTTCATCTTACGTTAGCACTAATACATCTTGGTAGCTGAATAATTTGTGTACTCGTGTATTAAATATATTATCACTTAATGTGAAAAACTCGTGTTCTTGAGTACTTACACCATAGAAAGACACGTCACTGGAAATGATGGGAAAGGAAGACTTGCTTTTGCCCGTGTTAACATTCTTAATCATAAATTAGCTTTTACATCCATATATTGTCCAAATGAGCCTGATAGAGACCTTTTTATTTTCATTGGAAACACACTATTAGAACAAAATGATTGTTCCCTTGTAGTGGGGGGCGATTTGAATGCAGTCCTTAATCCATTTCTTGATAGATCAAATTCAGATGCTACTGCCAATCTATCATCTAACCTGCTGAATACACTTATTAAAGATCTTGCTTTGCATGATCTTTGGCATATACAAAATGCTAATGCAAGAGATTATACATTTTTCTCTGCTAGACACAAGACATTCTCCCGTATAGATTATATTTTTCTCAGCCCAGCTTTAATTACAGAATAATACAAATTAACACAAATATATTCATCACTATTTTACCGAGACTACTGTCTGATCACTCTGCACTACTGTGCAACATTGATTTACCCAATATTAAAATAAAAGCACCAAGGTGGCGACTAAATACGTCCTTACTAATTAACTCAGGATTTATCATTTCACTTAAAACCCAATTAAAAGAGTTTTTGGACATTAATGCACAAGAGTGCTCTAACCCACAGATATTATGGGAGGCCACAAAGTGTTTTATCCGTGTTTCTGTATCTCATTGTCTTCAACTCTAGCAAAGACAAGAGTTCGACAAATAACAAATTTTGAAAACAAAATACAATCAATAGAGACTTTACAAAAAAATAACTTCACAGAGGTTCAGGCCAAACTACTGACATCTTTAAAAAATTAATACAACACTCTGTTATTTACAACATTCATGGTCTTTGACCGATACAGGACTTAAGAACACATTTCTCACTTACTGCTTTCACTTACTTTGTTTATTTTCAGCTAAGATCAGCCCTAAAAGCTTATGGAGTTCCCTGGAACTCTCCCCTTTAGGCACATCCCATGCTAAAATTGATCTCTAAGTTACTGGATAGACCCTCTGTTTCTTTAATATACCATGAACTGATAGAGCATAGCGCTAAAGTTCTACCAACTGAATCCGTGTGGAATAAGGAACTGGGCAGTTTAGATTGGAGGAAGATCTGGTGCAACCTCACTTCAACTTCCAAAAATCTAGCGCACTAACTAATTCACTTCAATGCCATACATAGAGCTTACATTACACCCTATAAGAGATTCCAAATGAAATTACAATCTACAAAAAACTGCCATATATGTGGAACTGCGTGACTTGGGATGTTCTTACACATGTTTTGGGATTGTCAGATCATTTCTGAATTCTGGTCTCATGTAAACTCTGTTAGCAGACGTACTGAGCATTTTTTTACATTTTTAATCCCACATTTTGTCTTCTTAATTATCATTCTGATGTAACTTTAACACAAATTAAGCTCAAGTTGGTGTTTGCAGGTTTTACCTCTGCAAAAAAAAAACTATATTAAAACATAGGTTTACTCCAGGTATGTGCATGAAATAATTTTGGTCTCAAAGCCTGATCAATATTATCAACCTCGAACATACGACTGCACGTCTTAACAAGGCTCGACCAGCGACTGTTCAAGCATGGAACTCTATTTCATCCAAGTTCATCTCTTGGACCAGAGACAATGATTAGGCTATCACTGAACTTTATCTGATTAAGGTGCATTACCTCCATCCACTGGTTACAAAACTTTATTAGGCCGGACTACCGAACTCAAAACGCTACTCACTTTGTTTTTTTGTTTTTTTTTTTTTAAATGGAGCCCAGGGGCCCACCTCTATTTCTGTAAATTTCCAACTTTATGGGGAAATAGTTGTGTGACATATCGTTTTAAAGGCAATTCAATGTTGCACAATTTGATTTGTTTTATTCGGTGGAACTGAGTCATTTGACTGAATTCTCAGGAACGTGGTACGTGCTATTCTGCACTGAGATGATCCGCGGGCCCAGTCATAGTTAATCTGAACTTGTTCATCAACATTACACATTATGTCTTCTCTCACCATCCATCATAACACTGATTGTATCTCTTTGAATTACTGTAAACAATTATTGATAGTTATTTTCCTCTTCTTTTATTGTTTTGTTTCTTGATGTAATTTTATAATTAAATGTTTTTATCAACCAATAAATGAACTTACACTAAATTAAAAGTAAATAGTAATGACAAATCATTATTAGTTTATACATAAATCTTCATAAATAAATGAGGTGGGGTTTTTGGCCCTATTGTTCCCGTAAGGATTTATTATTATTATTATTATTATTATTATTATTATTATTATTACGGTTACTCGCACTTTACTTGGATTTTTTAGTCCAAAATGGGGACATTCAAATGTAAATAGTTTATTTCACCTGTTTGAGGCTAAAAGTTGATATTAATGACTCCAAAGACATTTCTTGAACAAATTAGTAACTAAGTTTTATGATTCACGTGTGTTTTATGCTTAAGTTTGATCATAATTTATACCTTTTTTATGTTTTGCTTCAATGTCCAACAAGTTATAAGACTAAAAAATACACACAAAAACAAAGATGTAGTAGTAAAGAAAACACTAGAACAAAATGATAGAATGCTTGGAATTTTTAAAAAGTTTATTCCATCACATTGTGTGTTTGAGATACTTTTTAATTTTATTTTATCGGGCGCACGGTGGCTTAGTGGTTAGCACGTCTGCCTCACAGCAAGAAGATCCTGGGTTCAAGCCCTGGGGTGGACTTGGGTCCTTTCTGTGTGTAGTTTGCATGTTCTCCCCGTGCTGCGTGGGTTTCCTCCGGGTACTCCAGCTTCCTCCCACAATCCAAAAACATGCATGTTTTTGGATTTTTATTGCATGGTACATGGTCGTCCAGAGGTTAGCACTCAAGCTTTACAGCTAGAAGGTGCTGGGTTCAATTCCAGGCTGGAGGGGTCTTTCTGTGTCGAGTTTGCATCTTCTCACCGTGTCTGCAAAGTATTCCGCCGGGTACTCCGGTTTCCTCTTCCACTAAAAAAACGTGTGCTGTAGGCCAAGATGAATCTGTGTGTAAGTGAATGAATGGATGGACCGTTAACGTAGATGTGTGCAGTGTCATCTGTCAGTCTACCCCAGGGGAAACTGTGACTACATATAGCCTACCATTACTGTGTTTGGAGTGAATGGAGAACAATAATGTGCAAAGCACAATCCAAATTACTCTTAGGTTGTATTTGATGCGAAAGGTTTGAGAGCCATTGTTATTCAACAATATAATATTTTGTTTTTTTCCTTTCAGCCATTACAGGAACCAGGAATGTTTCTTCAGAAGCGACCTCTCTGCACACCAGTCCTGCTCGTTGATGAGGATGGCTGCTTCATATGTGCTGGCTCAACTCCCATCTCATCTTTTCCAAAATCCAAGCTCCAGGAAGCCATTGTTTACATTATGGCTTATTACTACGTTTTTCACATGGCATACCCCAAATGCATTGCATCCTTGTTGCGAGCCCTGCAAACAGAGGTGCTTCAAGATCCCATCACGGACAATGATGCAACCCCTGCCTATAAAAAGGCGATGACAGAGTTTGCAGCTTTTGTTGGGTAGGACACTCACTTTTACAAGTATGTTCTGAAATGCATTTGGTTATTGCATTTTCTTCATTGTTTTGGAAGAGCATTCTTTACACTCTCATCTTTGTTAAAAGGACTTGAGGAATATTGTTTAAGAGAGGTGTGCATTTTGCAATTATTTGGCATTTCAAACTCATCTTAATCACCATCTAATGCTTTGTTGGTTAGAAAACCCTATTAAGAAACATACTGTCAATGTGCAATGGCTGAAAAGATTTTTTGATGAATAAAAAGGCTATTACTGCACTGTCTCCTTTTGTAAATGTATTGTTGATGCTTAAAGCAAGACTATCTCAAATCTAGTATCTCTATCTACGCAAGAAATTTAAGCTTATTTTAAGATGTGTGGTGCACTAGAAATGAGCACATTTTGGTCTCTGCCTAAATCCTAACAAGCAATATTTACTTTAATCAAGAATAGATTTGCTCAAAATAGGATATAAAATCTTAATATAAATACTTAAAACTAGTGTACAAGGCTTAAAACAAGATTTTCAGCTTTTTGAACTTTTTTCTTGTTTTAAGAAATCTTGGTAAGTGCAAAAGTCTTACTGCACTGGCAGATAATTTCACTTGAAATAAGACTTTTTTTTACCCCAAAACAAGATAATTTTTCTTATTTTCTTATTTTGGAGAATAACTAAATGACAAAAAAAAAAACACTTACAAAGCTGCTTTCTCCTTTCTTACCACATGGTGGCAGTCTAAGCACACATCTTACTGAGCTCAGAAAATGTGTTTTGATACAATGTGGACCGACCTGCATAAGAAGAAACCAAATCGATCAGGACAAATGACCATCTATTCTATATGTTCTTTGATATAAATAAATATGATCAATATAAATAGGCCATGTAAAAAATATTGTCCTCCAAAACAATTTCAAAGCTTTCTTTTTTTCAGTTTTTAATAATTTTATAGGTAATAATGTAGTACCCATTGTCATGGGGCTAACCCAAGACTAGGGTGATGTATGCTGCACTCAGCTTCTACTCACAACTAAAGACATTTCTATTATTTTTAACATAATGCCGGCAGATAGAATGGTGTTCTTTTTAATGAGTTGAGTCTGTGTTGCCATACTTGCTTTTTGAACTTTTTCTTCCCTGTCAATGAGTGCAAAGGGGCACTTAGCATCAGCAACATAGCTGCTAACAAGATAAACTACCAGGTGTTTTAATTACAATACATGGGTGTACAGAACTCAGGAGATAAACTCTACTACACTTAAAAATAATAGTCATTGTGTAGTTTAAAGAGTTTTATTGGGACAGTTACAATTTGTTATCTGTGCACTTAACCTCTGTGTTACCTGTTGTGTGTGTAGCTCCTGCTGCTGCTGACCAAACGTGAGTGGGAGGGTTCCATGATTGAAGTAGAGATGGGTAACTTGGATCATACCATATCATGTTTATGCTTAGTGGAAGCCTTAAAATAAATTCATAGCTTTAATCCAAAAATGCCTGCAGGGGTTATATGTGTACATATTGTTGATATTAGCATCATTTCAAAATAAGATAATTATTAAGTGTTAGATATTTTTGTAACTGACTAACATTTGGTTTGTCTTGTAGGAGGAGCTTGCAGTATATAGGGGATGGCTGAAGATCCTCTAGAAGGCAGTTGGGCCTGGAGTGAACAGCATGCTCCAGGACATCATAGCAGAGGCCTGTTCAATGCCTCATTTTTTGCTATTCAAGTTTACCTAAGTTTGGGGTTACTTTTTGATAGTTTGTCCAATTCTACATTAGTTTTGTGTTATTTTTGTATTTTTTGTATCTCTAGTTTTTTCTGCATTGACCAGCACGGTTTTGGCACTTCTGCACCAGCACTTTGTGGTTCACTGGAAAATAAAAGGGTTAAATGAGAAGACTGACTCTGCCTCCTGCCTTCACCACAAGCCTCCAACGCTTACACCCATGTTGACTTTTGGAAATATAATTGTATTTTGACATAACATAGTTATTGCGTTAAACTCTGCAGAAAAGCTTGGTGATTAGAAATCGCCTTCATTTTAAATCCACATATGGATTGGATTTAGATAATCATCTGTAAAGCCATTATTAAACAATCTTCTGATAGGGCAATCTCTGTTAAAGTTGTAATATTGTAATTAAAATAAAATTGGCGTATAAAAATTTACAATTTAACTAAATGCAAAACTGGGGAAGCTTTTTACAGTTCTGTGGCTTACACATATGTAGTTAAAATGATTAAAATAGGTTTCATATCATAACTTGTCCTCTTAAGGATCATTTTACCATTAAAAGAAAAAGAAAATCTAGGGCTATATACTGACACAAAAAATGTTCAGACGCCCACACCAAAAATATTAAGGCTAATATTTTCATGAATAACAAAGCCTAACAAGGTAACCAAGTATTGAGACAGAAAATTAGATAAAAGATAATATTTTTTACTGTATTCTACAGCTGACTTAAGACATGGGTCAAAACCAACCTGGTATCATAACTGATTGTTACAGAAAACTGAAGTTTTATGGGGTTATTTATTAAAGACTCAGTAATTGTGATTAATTGTAATTTAACTTTAGTAATTCAGAACATAAATGTAATTGAATTTCAGTGGAAAATATGCTTCTATTTTTAATTGTAATTGGAAAAAATGCCCATCAACGTAATCATAATTGCGTTGTAATTGAACATTGATAATTGAATGCGTAATTGTATTTTTAAAATGTAATTGACTCCAACCCTGATTCAAGCTAAAGTTTACATGCACTAGATTTACAACCTTTTAAAATGATTGCAGTAACAAAAGTGGTGAAGGGGTATAGAAGATTCATTGAAAAGATAAAACTAACCTGAAAAAAACCAGCAAGACACACTGTATTTATTACACAATATTTATTAACAGCAATTCTAATTAGAAAATCAACTTTTTACACAAGAATGAGAATGAAGGAGATGTAAATAAAGTTTTCTCAGAGATTTCATCATCAGAGTCATCCATCTGTTTAGTTCCCTCTGTGCAGATGTTGAGCAAAAGATGGAAAGGAGGTCTTGTATCTCAGGGATGAAAGTTATGTAGATTTGTATGGGGGTACCAAGTGTAAAAATGTAGTATAAAAGTTGTAGCGAACACATTTTCATTATTTATCTCACTTTTCTCATATTTAGCACGTTCCTACATTTAACCACTTAGAGGTAAAAAAAAAAAGCATTAAATCTAAATGGTATATGTTATATCTAATTGTTAAATCTATATCTAAATTCAATTCAACTCAACCTTAACTTTAACTTTATTTATATAGCGCAAAATACAACAAAGTCATCTCAACGCGCCGATTAAAATATAAAGTCCATCGTAAAAAAGAAGAAAGAACCCAACAAGATCCACATGAACAAGCATTTAGCGACAGTGGGAAGAAAAAACTCCCTTTTTTTATAGGAAGAAATCTCCAGCGGAACCAGGTTCAGAGGTGGCAGCCATCCGCTTCAACTGGTTGGGTTAGTGAACATAGGGATTAGTTGACTCGCAAAATCTTATATCTAAATGTTAAATCTAAATATTAATTCTAAATCTAAATTTAAATATTAAATTTAAATCTAAATATTAAATCTAAATTTAAATATTAAATTTAAATCTAAATATTAAATCTAAATTTAAATATTAAATTTAAATATTAAATCTAAATATTAAATCTCAATCTAAATATTAAATCTAAATTTAAATATTAAATCTAAATATTAAATTTCAATCTAAATATTAAATCTAAATTTAAACATTAAATCTAAATATTAAATCTAAATTTAAATATTAAATTTAAATCTAAATATTAAATATTACATCTAAATATTAAATCTGAATATTAAATCTAAATTTAAATATTAAATCTAAATATTAAATTTAAATCTAAATATTAAATCTCAATCTAAATATTAAATCTAAATTTAAATATTAAATCTGAATATTAAATCTAAATATTAAATCTACATTTAAATATTAAATCTACATTTAAATATTAAATCTACATTTAAATATTAAATCTACATTTAAATATTAAATCTAAATTCAAATATTAAATCTAAATATTAAATTTAAATCTAAATATTAAATCTAAATATTAAATCTCAATCTAAATATTAAATCTAAATTTAAATATTAAATCTAAATGTAAATATTAAATCTAAATTTAAACATTAAATCTAAATATTAAATCTAAATGTAAATAGTATATGTTAAATCGAACTAACTGGTCAGTAGTATTTTAACAGCCAATCTTCAGCACAACGTCCAGCATTTCCCACATGACTGACTATTTACAAAACACACACCGTCTCCTTCACCTTACTCTACTTTGCCCCACCAAAGCGCCTCTTCCTGCCACAGCTCCCCCTACAGGCTCCACCCATTACTACGTTCCTCTGCTCACACCTTTTCCGTTCAGTCCATAATCACAGCCAGGCCCCCTAAACCCTACAAAAATGACACTAAACGCATAAAACGGCCCAATCCCATCCTCCGTCCACTCCCTCGTTCCTCACAGCCACCCTCAACGCTGAAAATACTGAAACTGGCTCTCCTTAACACCCGTTCACTGAACAATAAAGCACTTATCCTACATGAATTCATAACAGACAATAACCTGGACTTCCTCTGCATCACTGAAACCTGGCATAAACCTCTGGACTATTTCTCACTAAACCAAGCCACTCCCCCTGGTTACACTCACATTGAACAGCCCCGTCTCACTGGCCGGGGCGGTGGCGTAGCCTCAGTCCATAAAAAAGCCCTCAACATCAGCACCATATCCACAACATCCTTTCAGTCATTCTGAATCCCTTGCTCTACTGGACTGCCACAACTTCACTCAGCAAGTCAACTTCCCCTTACACACCCATAGCCACACCCTAGATTTAGTCTGCTCCACCGGTCTCACCATCCAGTAACTTTCCAGTACTGATCTCTGCATCTCCGATCATCTGGCTATCACCATGGACCTCCCCCTCCCCCTCCCCACCATCCACCCCAACGACAAGCAAACCATTTGTTTTAGAAACCTGAAATCCATCTCTCATGATTTTTCCACTTCTCTTCTTAACCTTCTGTCTGCCCCCCCCCCCCCCCCGCTCTCTGACGACCCCACGGACCTTGTTAATCATTACAATAATTGCCTCTCCTCCTGCCTTGACCAACTTGCCCCCTCCAAAACCAAATTAGTCTCATTTACACACACCGCCCCCTGGTACACCCCCAACCTCAGAAAACTAAAAACCCACAAACGCCAACTTGAACGTCTCCACATAAAAAAAAGGTTTAACAGTCCATCTCCAAGCCTACTCCGATCACCTTCAACTATACAAAACTGCCCTGAACACCGCCCGCTCTAACTACTACTCTAACCTTAACCTAAATGTTTCACACATTTGCTAATTGACCCCACCCCTTGGAACCTCAACCAATACACAAGCAGAAACACACACAGCCGCTCCCACCCGCCTCTTCACCGATGCCTGCCTGGGTGATATGTATGGCTGGTTCTCTCCCGGCGGTGGAGATCGAGTGCATATCACCCAGACAGGCATTGGTGAAAGGGTGTGTGGGAGCGGCTGTGTGTCTCTCTGCTTGTGTAATGGTTGAGGTTACAAGGGGTGGGGTAAATTAGCATATGTGCGAAATATTTAAGTTCAACATTTAAATTTAGATTTAATATTTAGATATAAGATTAAGCATTTAGATATGATATATAACATTTAGATTTAGATTTAAACATTTAGATTTAACATAGGGGTGGGCGATATGGGAAAAATATCATATCACGATTTTTTCTTTGTGAAATCACGCTCGCGATTTTATCACGATTTTTTTCACTCAAATCATTTAGACTATTTTAAAGTTATTTTAATAAAACCTTCTTAAAATCATCGCCCGAAATGAAAAATAGGAATAAAAGATAATTTAGGACAAGGTAATTACAAGACAAGTTATTTTAGTCCCAGTCTTTTTACTTTGTTTAACTAAAGTGGTGTAACATTAGCATTAGCAACACTTGCTACATAACATACAGCACATCAGTCTAGTGATTTATATTTGTTATTGAGGTAACACAATCATATTAATAAAATCCTACACTAAGCAGTGTTTGAACGCCTCATTTCACACAGTTTAGACAATCATATTCTTTACAAGATAAAATGTTACTGCTTTGGTTACATTAGGCCTGTGTGATATGGACCAATATTCATCTCTCTATTTTTTTCCTCAATATGGCAATCGGTGATATAAATTCCATTATTATTATTTTTTTTTTCAATAGTTCTACAAGATAAACAATAATGGGTCATTTTTACACTTGGCACCTCATAGATTTGGGTGGGCAGTAGATAAGCAGTATTGTAGAAAAGGGGTGGGGGGTACCACCAGGTGACCACAACCAGCCCCTCCTCCTCCTCCTCAAGGCCAGCTGATTGGTGTAATGTTCTTTTTATGTCCAGAGACGGTTGCTGTACTGCTTTTTGTCACTGAGAATGTCCTTATTGGCATCGTTGCCCCAGAGATGGTCCTTGTTGGTATTTTTGACTCCTTTAGAAAGTTCTGGAGGGTGGAGCGGATGCTTGTCAAGAATAAGTGGTTTCCCTCATCAGAGAAATGAACTCCGTCTGGAATAAACAGTGATCGTTTGTAGAATCGCAGGAGAGGATGTTCAACAACGTCTCCTTTGAAACAGACAGACGCCCTCTTGACAAAATGATTGATGGTTTTTCTGTCCCTGATGATCTGGGACAGCTTCCCGTACCTCCAGGATCTGCGTTCATTAATGGAGGAGAAGATGATCTTCATTGCAGGGAATTTAATGTGCAATTTGGTAAAGTCCTCTTTAATAGTGTAGGCCAGACTATTTGCACTGTTTATGCCCAGGTTGTTTCCTCCGGCGTGAACCAGGAGGATGTCAGGGGGTCCCTGGGTGGAAAGCTGACCATAAAAACAAGGCAGAACTCCTTCCCACCTCATCCCTCCTTTTCCAAACCAGTGCACGTTGGCGTCCAGTCCCAAATTGTCTCCAAAAAACTTTAGTGCAGCCTCCTCGCCCCGCCGGATGTAACTGGAGCCGATTATCCACACTTTGTCCTTTCTCTGTGATCTGTAACATAGACATGGAATCAGGTTAGGATTCATGAAAATAAATACAAAAAAGTACTCATCATTGTCGTTTAGCCTGTCCATGTTTTATCATCATATTAGCTGGAAGTGTGTAGTTCCAGTTACGAGTTAAGCCTCACTTCAGATTGAAAATTCTAATTAAAAGTCAGCTCTGAGATTCTTTTTCTCTCCAATGGCTACAAGTCATTACTTCATACAGTATAAACCAGTGGTTCTCAAACTTTTTTGACTCAAGTACCCCTTTTCTCTTATTTCTGAATCCAAGTACTCCCTTTTATCCGACTACAATATTTTATTCAGAAGTCTGTGAAAAAACAACTATAAAGCACAATGATGGAAATAATGAGTGATAACACACATTTGAAAGAATCTCATTTTGTAAATAAATAGAATGAAACAGTATTTAGTGCCTCCTGAATAGATTTATTTCTATAGATTTTACCATTTACGATCATCTCCTTCATCACGTGGGACCAAGACTGACCCTTGTATTTTCAGTTCATGTTCTAATGATTAGAACATGAACTGAAAATAATAATATTAATATTAATAACTAATCAATATCATTTCTAACATCATTTTGTGTGTTTTTAGTGTCTATTTTGTTGTTGTTTGTCTGTTCTTTTTTATTATTCACTATATTTTTCTCTTATTTTGTGTGTCTTTCAGTGTTGGTAACGTTACTTTAAAAAAGTAATATTATATAGTAATTATAACTATTAATATTAGTTATAGGTACTCACTACTTGATCCAAAAAGTAAATGAGTTAGTAACTTAATTACTCTATAATAAAAGTAACTCATTAACAAGGAAAGTAAGTATTTGCGATACTTAAAAAAAAAAAAAAAAAAATCGTGTGTCATTGTGAGGTGCTTCATTAAATTCTAGTTACTTACAACGGATGTGGACAAAGTCTTCACTCCTGGATATAAAGTACACTTCACATGCACGTTCTTGCCTTTGACCACAATTAAATTAAAGTAGTATTTGTATCGCCACCTTAAAAATAACAACTTTTCATCGGAATGCTCCACGATCGCCATCTCTGCTTCTTCATCAAATCTGTAGTGGTTGTGTGTGTGCTGCCACATGTGTAAAAACACTGTCTCTGATTGGCTACCATGAAACATGACGCCGTCTTAGCCAATCATAATCGCTCACCTTGTTTTTAACCCACCTCCTCACTATAGCTGCATATGAAGCCAGGGGAGCTTTCTGATCACAGTTTATTCAATCAATACATGTAACTCACCGCGTTTAATGTTCATTAACATTAACGGAGTTGTAATGGCGTAAAAAGTGTATTAGTTAGATTACCCTGTTACTGAAAAACAAACGCCGTTATTTTAAACGCCGTTATTTCAAACACTGGTGTATTTGTTGTTGTTTTGTGTGTTAGCTGGTAATAGTAAGTCATTTTCTCTCTTAGTGTGTGTGTGTTTGTTTGTCCTTTTGTATATTTTTCTCATATTTTGTGTGTTTTTAATGTCGTTTTGTCAGTTTCCGGTAAAATTTAGTATGATCATTTTTAACAAGAAATAAACCTCATAAAACCCCATTTTTCAAAGCTTTCTATTGTTAATTTTACTCTATCTCTCTCAAGTACTCCCTGTAGTGCCATTGCCTCCCCCTAGGGGTACACGTACCCCCCATTTGAGAAACACTGGTATAAACCATACGTTTTCATTATTTCTCCAACATGTGGAGTCTTTCTGATTGACATAAAACTACTACAAAACATTTGGAAGTGAGGCAGGACCATTTTCGAAATAAATATTTACAAAATTATGAAGGAAATAGCTCTAAATATTTGACTTGAGCCCCTCCCAAAAAAAAAATATAAATAAAAAAAACGAATTCATAAAAAAATGTCTTACCTTTCAAGCTGATGCTGCTGGGCCGTCATTTTTTCATCCAGTTCGTCCAGTTTCCTGTTTCCACTGGTAGAAATGTGGTTTCACCACAAGATGTCGTCTGATCAACACAGTTGAAGAAAATTTGTTTGAAGAGCTCCACAAAAATGGTGCTGTTACTCACAGAGATGATGAGCAACTGACAATAAAAGTGGACTGTTAGTAATGGACAGTTAGGCTTGTTCCCCAGGCAACCCAACCTCTCATCTGATTGGTCACCACAGTTTTTTCAGCTCAACAATTGCGTTTAAAGCAAAACAAAACATTTCAGGAAACAAAATGACAAATAATTTATTTTAAACAAACAAAGAAACAAACATACAAACAAAAAAAACAGTTATTGCGATTTTACAAAGAAAAACATTTTTTTGGAGGGGTGGCAATAAGGGAAAAAAATAAATAAAAATCACAATTTTTTCTTTATAAAATCGCAATCATTTTTTTTTTTTTTCTCCATTCAGATCATTTAGATTATTTTAAAGTTATTTATCAATAAAACAAACCATTTCACCAACTTAAAATATTGCCCTAAATGGAAAATTTGGATACAAGATAATAAAAAATCATGTAAGCAATTTATCAAACTGGTTCTATGTACAATTTACATCAAACAAAAATGTCGACAAGTTATTTTTAGTGACACAGCCTTTTTACTTAGTTTAACTAAAGAAGTGTAGCATTAGCAACACTTGCTACATAACAAGGCAGCATATCAGTGATTTTTTTATTTATTTATTTATTTTTTAGGTAACACTCATGTTAATAAAATCCTACTTTAAGCCGTGTTTCGGACCCCTCATTTCTCACAGTTTGGACAATTACATGTTTTACAAGATAAAACATTACTGCTTTGTTTACATTAGGTCTGGGTGACATAGACCAATATTCATATCTCTATATTTTTCCTCAAAATTGTGATAGGCGATATAAACTTTTTTTAAGTTTATTTTTCAATATAGTTTTACAAGAGAAACAATAATTGGTGAAAGTCAGTGGATAAAAATGTCACAAAGAGCCTTTTATTAATCACTAGCAGCACAATATCAACATTTTGTGTCACTTTTGATTTTTTCCTTCATTGAGGCTGAAATGTGTGATTTAATACTGTCGTGTTGCTAAACCACATTCAGAACGTTGTCTCTTTAAGAAGTGTGTAAACAGTCCCAGAACCCATAAACAAGCCAGAACAAATGTAGTTTATACAATGGAGTGAATGAGTGTGTGTCAGGGTCATTATACTTTTTGAAATGTAATTTGTTTTTATTTGATTTGAGTTTTTCAGATGTTTTATTTTTTTAAGTTAGTTTGTTTAACTAACTAAATAAATAAAAAGGGAGTGACAAAGGAAGCGGAAAATTAACATACATCATTTAAGACCTCGTTTACAAAATATGGACTTTTTCAAGATTTGGAAATTTTCAAGGTGTGGTCTGTTCCCAATCAAGCCTTCCCCACTATCTGACTGCTTGTACACAGAATGATTGTTGGTTTATTGTCAAGAGAATCAGTGAACATAAAAGCTCCATCAGATGTGCCAATCCTAACTACTTGACAAATATTGTCAGTAAGGAATAATGACACACAGCAGCTTAAGGACACAGCAGGTTATTTTAATTAACTTTACTTTGCAAAATTCAAGACAAATGACAGAAATGGTGCGATTCACCCAAAGGGTCATTTACAAATCTTTCATATTACAATAAACTGTGTGTGTGTGTGTGTGTGTGTGTGTGTGTGTGTGTGTGTGTGTGTGTGTGTGTGTGTGTGTGTGTGTGTGTGTGTGTGTGTGTGTGTGTGTGTGTGTGTGTGTGTGTGTGTGTGTGTGTGTGTGTGTGTGTGTGTGTGTGTGTGTGTGCGTGCGTGCGTGCGTGTGTGTGTGAGCCTCATGTGCAGTGTGTGCACTCCACACATCCAACTATTCACCCCAGTTAGGTATGGGGTGCCGAATGTAAAGACTCGATCACTTTTTCATAAAAAACATATTTTGAACATTTAGCTGACTTCCCTCACATTTAGCAATTTTTTTCTTTTTTTTGAGACAAATTCATGAAAAACAGCATGTTCTATATCATTATTAAAAAAGTGTACTGATGAAAACTAATCTAAATGTAAATATTAAATCTGAATGTAAATATTAAATCCTAATGTTAAATCTGAATCTAAAACCCACATTTCACACGGGGTAGCGACCGATTTAACATTTAGATTTAACATTTGGATTTAACATTTAGATTGATTTTTCATGTTTACACATTTTTACCAATGATATAGAACTTGCAGTATTACATGAATTTGTCTCAAATGAAAGCAAAATTGAAAAATTTGAGGAAAGTGAGCTAAATGTGTGTGTGTGTGTCTAACCTGTGGTCCTATGCATAGGAATGACTATGACACGTACTGTATATAGTAAATTATCAGTGAAATTGATTTATTTGTACATGTGATGAACACTAATAAGAAAAAGATAGGAAAAAAGTATTGTATAAATATTTGTTCAATAGAAATGTAACTATTTCACCTTTGTTATGTACAACCAAACAACTTCTTAAGGCGTTTAAATATTTCTTTCATTTTGAAACCATAAATAATTGGATTAAAGAGAGGATTATATAAAACAACCTGTAAAGTCATGATTAAGTGCACAATTTTGGGAAAGTTGTTGTCGAATCAAGCGAAAACGACATCATATGTACCTAAAGCAGTAAAACACAATAAAACCAGCAGATGAGGTAAACACGTCTCTGCAGCTTTTTGTCTCACATCGTTACTGCTTTTGTAGACAATGAAAAGTATTCTAGCATATGTGAATAAAACAAAAAACACAGGACAAATACCCAATATAAACATGCAAGACACCAAACCAAATACTGATATCACTTTTGAGTTCACACAGTGTAGCTTAAAGATAGAGTTGGTACAGAAAAATCCTTTTATAACAAAATGACAGACTTTCTGCTTGGCACTCAACACAGTGGACACTGACATTTGAGAAGCAGGCACAAACCAGGCAAAAACTAGTACAACAACCACAGTCCTGTTAGTCATGATGTTTGGATATACCAGAGGCTTACATATGGACACATACCTGTCAAAGGCCATGGCTGCCAATAGTAATAAGTCTACAATACCTAAACAGTAACATAGGAAGTACTGAAGAAGGCAGACTGAATAGGATACAGTTTGTTTCTCAGATAGAAAATCAATCAGAAGTTTTGGGTAAATGTTTATACTGACTAAAAGTGAGTTTACTGATGAAGCTGCAATGAAAATGTACATAGACTCATGAAGGTTTTGATGTTCCCAGATAATATCCACGATAATAGCATTACTGTAAATTGATTAAATGCACAGCGTCAACACAAGGATAAAATAAAGATATCTATAGTTTTCCATGCCTTCAAAGCCCCCAAGTGTTATATATGTCTCATTGAATTCCTCACCCATCTCACAATTGTGACGAATCACAGATTTGTCTCTTGACCTGTAACAAGAACAAATGATTAGGTTTAAAGTGCAACACCTGACATACCAGTCCTCCAAATGACCTCAGGTTCTCATCATCTATGTCGGTCAGACAGAGGGATTAAGTTGGAGCAAAGTTGTTATATAGCATTTCCTTTCTCTCCAAGGATCTCATTAACCTCAGTAACAACTTACAAGGTTAAAGAAAGGCAGAACTTCATTTGGACCAAATCTTGCAGCAGCAAGATCCGGCACCTCCCAGATTTTGACCGGCACTTATTTCATTGTAGGTTTTTTGATAATATTTTGAAGTATTTCTAGTGCAGTGCCTATAGGAAGTATGTATTGCTATAGAAAAGTGGGAGGTTAAGTAGATTTTTCATGAATGGCCAAATTAGGTTTTGTTTGAAGGTGGGACGTCAGGGACATTGAGCTTTGTTGTGAAATGTGTAGAGTGATAACTATTGTGTTTTCATATGTGACATCGTTATTAACTGAGATTCTAGCATCTACCACGGGGGAAGGAATGGCGTACGTCACCATGAAAAATCAGCCAATCACAAGCTCCACAAATATACACTGCTTTCACAAAGTGTTAAAGGATGTAAAGTCTGTAATAAATGTGTCTAATAAGTCATTAGTGAATACCAGAAACCACATGAGTGAGGATGAAAAATTAAAATAAAATATGTTATGAAAATAAAATGTACATGTCTAACTTAAAAACAAGCATTTGGAAATTAACAGTAAATATGCAACGTGTTGACTTGTATATGAACTGTAAGTATATTAAATAAACACGTGCTTAATATATCCATTTATGTTTTAATTTAGGCTGTTTTATAATTTAGGAATTAGGGCTGGGAGATATATCGAGATTTAAAATGTATCGAGTTTTCTGTTATATATAATAGTTTATTTTGTATCAAAATACTAGTTTTAAGAGTCACTGCTTTTACTTCTCAGAACAGAGTCCTAACTCAGAGCTTCCCCATAACAAGCCATATTACAGATTACATATCACTCACACATGCTGTCCCTTACAGGAGAAAAAACAAATGTTGCACATATTGAGCAGCTGTTTGTTAGTAAATGAGCCTGTTTAGCATTTTGGATCAGCAAATTTAACCCAGAATTATCTTTCTTGTCAGACTTCATTCGAAATAAAATGATCTAGATTTATATCATGTCACCATTTTGAGAAAAAATATTGAGATAAAAGTTTTGGTCGATATTGCCCAGCCCTAGTAGGAATGTTCACAGCATTTTAATGTTAATAAAGATCAACCTACCAGATTCTAATCACATAATTGTATTTAGTAAGTGGTTGACAAGTGGCTATTTTAGATTTCTTCTACACATATCTTAAAATAAAATACCCCCGAGTACAAATATGTATAGACATTATATACGTAGACGCCACATCGACTGTAGAGGGACACGTCTACAGCGCCGCCATCTTGGAACGGTGCTGGTGGAGGCAGCGGTGCATGAACATGTAAGAAATAATATATTGTTAGCAGATTATTATAGCTATAGTGAAATAAACACAGACAGGACAGACAGAACCATTGATGTTATGAATCTAGGGTTCCTAGCAACAACCTGTTACACAGAAAAAAACAGACTTACTGCAGTAATTGATGGGTTAGAAAGAATTCAGCATCTATTAGAGCTATAGACTTTTTTGGTTCTTTTTTCAAACAATAAATTTAAGAGTAAATGTTGCTCTTTACATTTTTTAGCTTTACAGTTTCGGGGATGTCTCTCACCTTCCTCAGAAGCATCTCACTGACAGCGTGTGAACCGGCACGTGTGGCACGCCCAGCGGAGCTGTCAGATTCACCGGGCCCAACAGATCCGACCGCTCCGCTACGCTCGCCACAACACCAGCCGACTACTTTTTCGCCGAAATTGTAAAGCTAAAAAAGGTAAAGAGCAACATCTACTCTTGAATTTAATGTCTGAAAAAAGAACCAAAATAAGTCTATAGTAATAAAAAGACATGATGAATGTATTTGAGCTATCTAATAAAGCTAATAATAGGCCTAATTAATGATGGGATTATTTTTGTTGTAGACAATTCTTTATCTCTGGCTACATTGCTCACATGTTTAAAGTTTCCCAAAGACAGTGGTTTAAGGACACAATGGGAACGGGCAGTGAAACGGGAAGATTTTGTGGCAACTGAGAGGTCCATGCTTTGCAGTGAGCATTTCAACACAGATGACCTTGACAGGACAGGACAAACTGTTCGGCTGAGACAGGGAGTCAAATACTAAATACTCTTGTAGATAGTTTGATTGTTTATGTTCTTGTTCCTTGAATGTTTCAGTTCTTTGGCTACAATAATAATAAAGATGATGATGATAGGGACATAATATTATTAGTGACAGTAATAATAGTAATAGTACTAATAATAATGGTTATAATAATAATAATAATAATAATAAAAATAATAATGATACAATGACAATACCAGTAACTATAATATAAAATATTATCAAAAATAACAATACAAAAATATGAGAATATAATGATAATTATAAGAAAAGCAATAACAACAATAATACAGTAGTAGTACATCTATACAATAATAATAGTCAAATGCAATGTTATCAATAAAAACCTGACCACGCTTGAATGTTTTCTGGGTTCCTTTGGTTTTATTTAAGTGTATCTATCTATCTATCTATCTATCTATCTATCTATCTATCTATCTATCTATCTATCTATCTATCTATCTATCTATCTATCTATCTATCTATCTATCTATCCATCTATCCATCTATCTATCTATCTATCTATCTATCTATCTATCTATCTATCTATCTATCCATCTATCCATCTATCCATCTATCTATCTATCTATCTATCTATCTATCTATCCATCTTGTGTAAACACATCATTCCTCTATAGATGTAATGTACTGTAGGAGAAATTCTGTTCCAAAATGGTCACCCTGTCAGGTTCTGTTTAGTTTTCTTTGTGTTTAGCCCTTGTGGTTCTTTTAGTTATTTAGTCTTAGTTTATTCTGATTTTTGAGTATCTCCTGTGTTTACTCATGTCTTAGTGTTTCCAGGTATTCCTGCTCATGTCTCCACCTCCCGGTGATGTCAGTGTGTTTGGGTTCTGACGTCATGTTTTCCACCCAGGTGTGGCCCATTCTCAATCAAGCTTCTCTCACTATTTAGCTGAGTTCATGGACACAGTGTGATTGCTAGATCATTGTCTTACATGTCTTATGTCAACCTCCTCGTGTCCTGCAGGTTTTGTTCCCTGCTCACAGTTTTCCACACCCTGTTAATGCACCGCTCTAGTGGGCTGCAGCAGGCAATGTGGTGTCTACGTATATCAGAGGTCATTAATCCTGGTCCTCAAGGGCCACTATCCAGCATGTTTTAGATGTTTCCCTCTTCCAACACATCTGATTGAAATGACCAGGATCATTATCAGGCTTCTGCAGAGCTTGATGATGAGTTATTCATTTTAATCAGGTGTGTTGGAAGAGGGAAACATCTAAAACATGCTGGATAGTGGCCATTGAGGATCAGGATTGGGGACTATTGATATATATATAATGTTTATGCATGTATGTACATACTTGTATATAATATACAATGCTTAAAATCCTTAAATACACTTGACTTCAAACTGCTGAAACATGGATTAATGTATCCATCAACTACTCATGTCATCAAGATGTGGAATTATCTGTTCAGTATTAAAGTAAATCTGACTAATCAGAGTGCTGTCCATTTATTGTCAAATGCATTATTATTGTATAATGTTACAAGTTTATGCATGAATAGAGTCAGCAATTTTCTGTCAGTGATCCTTCTTTCCTGGCTTTATCTGTGACAACAGATTATGGAGTTTAATTCTTCATATTCTTTAAGAATATTTGTCTGTTTGTTGATGGTGAAGTAGGCTGCTCTGCATGGTTTCTCCTTTATCATCTCACTGATCCAGGTTGGAAACCCCAGGCTAAAGTTAACGTCTTTGTATAGCCGCTCTGGGAGTGTAAATGTTTGGTTTGGTCAAACCGGTGAAGAGGGAAACATCTAAAACATGCTGGATAGTGGCCATTGAGGACCAGGATTGGGGACCATTGACGAACATAATGTCTATGCATATACAGTGCTTTGCGAAAGTATTCGGCCCCCTTGAACTTTTTGACCTTTTGCCACATTTCAGCCTTCAAACTTAAAGATATAAAACAGTAATTTTTTGTGAAGAATCAACAGCAAATGGGACATAATCATGAAGTGAAATGAAATTTATTGGGTATTTCAAACATTTTAAACAAATAAAAAACTGAAAACTTGGGCTTGCAAAATTAGTCAGCCCCTTTACTTTCAGTGCAGCAAACTCTCTCCAAAAGTTCAGTGAGGATCTCTGAATGATCCAATGTTGACCTAAATGACTAATGATGATAAATAGAATCCACCTGTGTGTAATCAAGTCTCCGTATAAATGCACCTGCTCTGTGATAGTCTCAGAGGTCAGTTTAAAGCGCAGAGAGCATCATGAAGACCAAGGAACACACCAGGAAGGTCCGAGATACTGTTGTGGAGAAGTTTAAAGCCGGATTTGGATACGAAAAGATTTCCTAAGGTTTAAACATCCAAAGGAGCACTGTGCAAGCGATAATATTGAAATGGTAGGAGTATCAGACCACTGCAAATCTACAAAGACCCGGCCGTCCCTCTAAACTTTCAGCTCATACAAGAAGAAAACTGATCAGAGATGCTGCCAAGAGGCCCATGATCACTCTGGATGAACTGCAGAAATGTACACAAAAACTTACAGTTTTATATCTTTATGTTTGAAGCCTGAAATGTGGCAAAAGGTCAAAAAGTTCAAGGGGGCCGAATACTTTCGCAAGGCACTGTATGTACATACTTATATATAATGTACAATGCTTAAAATCCTTAAATACACTTGACTTCAAACTGCTGAAACATGGATTAATGTATCCATCAACTACTCATGTCATCAAGATGTGGAATTATCTGTTCAGTATTAAAGTAAATCTGACTAATCAGAGTGCTGTCCATTTATTGTCAAATGCATTATTATTGTATAATGTTACAAGTTTATGCATGAGTAGAGTCAGCAATTTTCTGTCAGTGATCCTTCTTTTCTGGCTTTATCTGTGACAACAGATTATGGAGTTTAATTCTTCATATTCTTTAAGAATATTTGTCTGTTTGTTGATGGTGAAGTAGGCTGCTCTGCATGGTTTCTCCTTTATCATCTCACTGATCCAGGTTGGAAACCCCAGGCTAAAGTTAACGTCTTTGTAAAGCCGCTCTGGGAGTGTAAATGTTTGGTTTGGTCAAACCCGTGAACAAACAGACAGCCTGGATCTGTAGATCCAGCTTCGTAGTGTAGGGCTGAGATGTTTCATTTCAAAGAGGTTGTAAAGCGTGTAGCTTGTTTATTTCATAAAGAGTACATTTGGCAAATTATGGACAGTATCTTACATAGAATTAAGTGCAAAAAGAAAATGTGTTGCTGAAATTCTACCAGAGAATTGAGGTTGTGGATGAGCTCATGTGCATTCAAGAAAGAACATTAATGAATATCAACAATGTGTACATGCTGGTGATCAAGGTTTTCCATTTATTAGAAACTCAAAAATTACATTTACATTACAATTACACAAAAAGCCATGACTGTAAAAAAAAAAAAGAAAAAAAAAAGAGCAATTCTAACTGGCTTTGGCATTAATAAACACAAAATATAAATATGTTTTAACAAAATGGTAAATATAAGCACATCTTAATGTACAATTTTAATGACAAATGCAATAGCAAATAACTGGAGCTTTCATGTAAAGGTGACACTCTTCAACAAGAAAAAGGATTAAAATAAAACCTCATGTAAAAAAGACCCTAACCTCATATAGACACAATAACTGTTTCAATACATCCCAACATTCAGTGCATCTAGAGTTGATTATTGCCACCAAACATACTGCAATACAAAGGTTTTAAATGCATTAAATGACTTTGATTGGCAGAACAACCTTTTTAAGTGTTTGGATATTTCCTTCATCTTCAACCCGTACACTATTGGGTTAAAGAGGGGATGATACAAAATGGCTTGAAAAGTCATCAACAACCGTACAAGCTTTGAAAGGTCAGTCCCGTGTCGAACTATAACGACATCATATGTGCACAGAAGAGAGAAACTGACCAACACTAGCAGGTGGGGTAAACATGTGTGTGCAGCTTTTTTCCTGACTTCTCTGCCGCTTCGATAAGATATTATGAGTATCCTGGTGTATGTGAAAAGTATGAAGAACACAGGGAAAAGAGCAATCATCACCATTGCAAAAATGTGTAGATTATAATGAGAATTGTTACAAAAAATGGTATTCAAAATCTATTTACATTTACGTCTGCTAACATCTCCTCTGTAGGGCAATAGTGTAATGTCACTTTTCCATCGTTCACAGTTGACCTAACAAAATGGTATTTTATGTCAACGTGCTAACACCTTTGCCTGCTCACTGGATTTTTTTGCTAACGCAATAGCACCTTGATTATCCTCATAGATCTTAGGTGGTGCATGAAGGTAGGCAGTTTTGACGTCCATTTGGTGTAAGATTAAATTTTCCTGAGCTGCTTTCTGCTTTAACACTCTCACACTGGTCATATTTGCTGTTGGAGAGAATGTTTCTTCATAATCTACTCCATACTTCTGACTATAGCCCTTTGCGACATAATGTGTTTTGTACTTGTCTGTACCATCTTCATTTTTCTTAATGGCGTACACCCACTCACCCCCCACTGCACTCTTGCCTCTGGGTAAGCTGGTCAGGGTGAATGTTTGATTCTCCCTTAATGACTGTATCTCATCGTCCATGGCTCTGATCCAGCTGTTAGACTCAGATGAAGTTACTGCTTCCTTGAAAGATCGCGGTATTCCACATGACAGTCTATAACAATAATCAATGTTAATGAGCATTTGATCATCATTGTCTTCATCAATAACATATTCACTCAGATAACTCGGTTTGTGTCTGTCTCTGGTTGGATATCTCCTCGTGTTGTTATCACTTGTCTCATGTTCCTCACCATTTGTTTCTGGGTTTAGCTCTCCTGGCTCATCCTGAATGTTCTCTGAGCACACATTTGGTTCTGGTATGGTTCTCTGTTTAGTTTGGATTGTCTCATCATCATCGTCAGATGTTGTTACTGTTTGCGTTTGCTGCTCTGATGTTTTCTTTGACACAAACTTCAGCAATCTTTTCTTTTGGACTTTTTCACTATCTGGATGATAGACCAAATAAGCGGGACTATTTTTGTCATATCCTATGAACACTCCCTGTTCACATCTTGTGTCTTGTTTGTAAATAAAACACATGGACCCAAACTTTTGCATTTTTGAAACATCTGGTTTCTTTCCTGTCAGCATAAAGTAAGGTGTTTGCTTTGTGCGATTATTAAAAAATCTGGGTTCACAACACAATTCGATTCACGATTTATTTTACAAAATGGGACTGTAGTAAAATGATCACTGAAAAATATTCCTTTATTTTTTTTGGGAAAGAAACTAGAAAATACTGCATTATATTGCTTTTATTTTTAATTGTCAAAAGAAACCCTTGATAAACTACTCAAAACAATGCAATTTAACTAAAAATAAATCTTGAATGAAATAAATAAAGGAATAATACAAATGAAAAAGAAGCTTATTAATTTAAATTCTGGTTATATAGTATACAATGCAAAACTGCATAATAGTTCTTTTTCTTTTTAAAAGTGCAACTGAAAATGTATTTTGTGCCTTAACAATTGGACTTTTAAAAAAAAAAACCCGTCATTGCACTGATTTACGTCAGATATTTGTTTGGACCAGCAGAGGGCGCTGGTAACCCAGTGGTTGTTTGGCATGCAGCTAATCTAGCTGTGAAGAAGAGATGCTATGCTAGCAGACAGAGCTAATAGAAAAACGTGACTTTTACAGATATTCACGTAATATTACATATATTCTTTTGGTGCTAAAGGGGTAAATAATCATTTATTAACATGTAACATTAACATGTAAGAGTAGATGGCGGCCAGAAAGAAAATAGTAGCAGATTCTGCCCGCCGGTACACTGCTGGACAAGAGAAGGGATGGAGCTAACTTGGGTGGTGAACCAAGATGGCAGCATGTCTCATGTCTCTTAAGTGTTTGTCTGTGTTTTATTATATTTAGAAAATATTCCATAGTTCTTTGACAGGATTTTATTTGTCTTTTATCCTATTTAAACATGGCAGGCGGTTATATTTAATCTGTGGACAGTGCATATTGGATTTTGAGGTCTGCAATGGAGCTACAGACCTGAGCCTGCTACTATGAGCCTTCTTCTGCTGCTGGAGCTACAGACCTGAACCTGCTACAGTGAGCCTTCTTCTGCTGCTGGAGCTACAGACCTGAGCCTGCTACTATGAGTTCCCTTCTACTGCTGCAGCTAAGATTCATGACAGTGCCATTCCCACTCAGGTCTGTAATCCTCATTACTTCATCATTACCTGTTGTGGATGATGGCGAAAGTTCTTACTTTTATTTGCTTATTGGCCTTATGGGATCTAACTACAAACTGTTGTCCCTGCGCACACTGGAAAGACACTGACAATCACCTCAATGTGAAAAGTGTTTTACTCAAAAGCACATGCCCTATAGCTTCTCTTCATCCAGGGGAACCGTCTGTACAATAAGCCAAATCAGCATTATCAGTACGCATGCGCGATTCCCGGGTCAATATATCCGGGTCAGAGTTCACGACTGCCCAGGGTGTCAACAAAGCCCCTGTCTAGCGGAACAACCGGCTACTTATACGGACTTTTAGGCATTTACTTTTCTTAAGGTCGTTTTAAGGCAATATGCCAGGGTCCCATTGTTCAGTGCGTGGCTGTTCCAACGGTACACGTGGGCTTAATACGTGGATGAAAGAGTTTTGCCCCGTTCACGAGTGCAATAAAGGAACTTCACGATGTATATGCGACCCGCCATACGTACTCATCCCATTTCCTACTGAAAGAAAAGATCCAGAACGTCGTGCCGAATGGATTAAATCAGTAAGTTTGACATATACTGTACTACATTATAGCTAACTAGTAAACTAGTATATAAATATTATATTGTGGTGTACATGTTAGAGTGGTGTCTCTCACCCAGCAGGTTTCGGGGGTTTGTTGGCGTCCTTTTCTTTCTCGCCACAATATGCCCGATCCCCCCAGGATCAACTGTCAACATCGATCTCGAGCAGAGATTTATAATCAAGGTTGACAGCCTCTCGTTCCTGCTGTTTTGTCAAAACTATAGGCGTTTTTTGAAATGACAATGCCCAAGCGAGGGCCACCAGTTCTTTTTTCTACTTCCCAGTAACAACGTGTCCACGTCTCTTACAATATTCTTTTAAAACATCCACTTTACAACGCTCAAAATATTCAATATCTTTGTCAGACTCAGCCATGTTTACGTTTTATGATACGAGCTAGGCGGGAGCTGGGTAGTCCTGACCTTTGACCCGGACCAGCATGCTTTGCGCGCAGCGAGATGCCGAATCCGCTTATTTGAAAGTGATATAAACTTGTCTCCAGCCCTGCCCAGAGACCTACCTAAACTCAAGTGTATATTTTCTTTGTATAACTATCTTACCAATCCATTAAATGGAGGGGCTTCAACATATCAAAGAATTGAAAGTAAATCTATTGCTACGCAGAGGTTGTTGATTGCTTTGCTTCTACTTTTGTCCGGAAATGTGCAACCAAATCCTGGACCTGAGCTTCTCTGCTCCCAGACACCCGCTGATTTTAAATCATTGCCTGGTCTAAAATATGTTCATCTTAATGTACGGAGCTTACTACCAAAGATGGACATGGTCAGAATTTGGGTGAAATCAACAGGTGCAGATGTTGTTATGATCTCGGAAACTTGGCTTACTAAGTCAATTACAAATGAAGACATTAACATTCTTGGGTACAATGTTTACCGCACCGATAGGCCCAAAAAAGGTGGGGGTGTGGCTATTTATGTTAAATCCAGATTTAATGCTTCAATTGTTCTTTCCCAGTCAATCAGTAAACAAATGGAATTTTTGGCCTTAGATTTAGAAATAGTTAAATCGCTACATATTACTGTGGTTGGGTGTTACAGACCTCCATCTGCTTCAAAGGAGGCGCTAGATTCACTAAAACTGCTTTTGGATCAGATAAATTACACTGAATTACTCATGGCAGGTGATTTCAACTGGGACTGGTTAAATGCAACTTCTGATGAATTTAAAAGGTTTTGTGATTCTGTTAATCTCACCCAGTTAGTCAACTTTCCCACAAGGCCTAATCCCAAAAGTCCTGATAAATCTACTTTGATTGATTTGATTTTAACTAATGTGCCTCATAAGTTCTCTTCCTTGGGTGTCTTCTGTAATGATTTAAGTGATCATTGTGTTGTTGCTGCTTGTAGAAACACTAGGATTCCGAAGTGCAAACCCCGTATTGTTTGTAGAAGGAATCTTAAACATTTGAATGAACAAGCCTTTCATCATGATTTGTCGATGGTGAACTGGGAATATTTAAGTCTAATCCCTGATGTAGAGCTCGCGTGGACTTTTTTCAAAGACACTTTCATGCAAATTATAAATAAACATGCACCACTGAAGAAATACAGGGTGAAGGGGCGAGAAAATCCCTGGTTTTCTCCAGAACTGGCCGACAGCATTCATGAGCGTAATAAGGCCTGGGACAAGGCAAGACAAAGTAATTCTGCCACTGATTGGTCCTTCTTCAGACAGCTTCGAAATAAATGCACTTTGCTTATCAAAAAGGCCAAATCAGGATACTTTTTGTCGGTCAACACTGAGAACCTCAACAATCCACAGTAGGGATGTAACGATTAATCGTAAGGCAGTTAAAAATCGATTCATAGGTATCACGGTTGATATCAATTTTCTGACAATTGAATCGCAGTACTTTTTTAACCAGCAGCGGGCGCTATCCGGAAGTGTTGGCAGCGGGCGGAGACTGCTAATACTGTCTTTCTGGCTGCCTTCTACTCTTAAATATGTTAATAAATGATTCATTACCCCTTTAACACCGAAAGAATATCTGTAATATTACTTGAATATCTGTAGAAGTCACGTTTTTCTATTAGCTCTGTCTGCTAGCATAGCTTCTCTTCTTCACTACTAGAATATCTGCATGCCAACTTACCAGCGCCCTCTGCTGGTCCAAACAAATATGACGTAAATCAGTGCAATGACGGTTTTTTTTTTTTTTAAAGTCCAATTGTTAAGGCACACAATACATTTTCAGTTGCACTTTTAAAAGAAAAAGAACTATTATGCAGTTTTGCATTGTTTATTATAGAACCAGAATTTAAATTAATAGGCTTCATTTTCATTTGTATTATTCCTTTATTTATTTAATTCAAGATTTATTTTTAGTTAAATTGCATTGTTTTAAATAGTTTATCAAGGAATTCTTTTGACAATGAAAAATAAAAGGAAAATAATACAGTATTTTCTACAGTCCCATTTTGTAAATGAAAAAATCGTGAGAGAATCGTATCGTGAACCCAGTATCGTGAATTGAATCGTATCGGGAGTTGAGTGAATCGTTACATCCCTAATCCACAGAAATTCTGGAAAGTGATCAAGTCCCTGTCTTTGAACAAAAACACAGAGACTCTTCCTACATTTGTACTTAAAGACTCAGTCCCAGTTTATGATAGAACTGAAGTCTTGAACTGCTTTAACCAGCATTTTTTATCATCTGGTTCTCTATTTGACTCAAAAGGAATAACGACTGGGAATTCTTGCAGACAATCTTCCATGTTTTCTGGAGATCCTTTTAATTTTAATCCTTTTACTTGTCACAAAGTGCACAAAGCTCTAAAAACATTAGACCACAGAAAGCCCCCTGGACCTGACTTGATTGAGCCTTACTTTTTAAAGCTGGCAGATGATTTTATAGCAGAGCCACTTTCAATTCTTTTTAATCTTTCAATTAGAAACAAAGATATTCCATCTGTTTGGAAATCAGCTTTTGTGCTCCCTTTATTAAAAGGAGGTGACCCAGCAGTTCTTACCAATTATCGGCCAATTTCAAATTTATGTGTTTTATCAAAAATCCTGGAGTCGCTTGTTTGTGATCAGTTGAAAGAGTTCCTTTATTCTAATGAAATCCTCTCTAAATTGCAATCAGGCTTCAGAAAAAAGCACAGCACTATCACTGCTACTATGAAGGTGATAAATGACATTATTGTAGCACTTGATAAAAAACAGTACTGTGCTTCACTCTTTATTGATCTCTCTAAAGCTTTTGACACTGTAGACCATGCTATTTTAAAACGCAGGCTACATCTCATTGGACTGTCAGAGCACACTGTCGCTTGGTTTTCAAATTATTTAGAAAACAGGACCCAGTGTATTAAATATGAGGGCCATTGTTCTGAATTTGTTACTGTTCACAAGGGGGTGCCGCAGGGATCTGTTTTGGGGCCCCTCTTATTTATCTTGTACATTAATAATGTTGAACAAAATGTTTCTGACGCTAATATGCATTTTTATGCCGATGATACAATTATTTATTGCTTCAGATCATCTCTTGAACAGGCTGTTAATTCCCCGCAGAAAGCCTTTGTTTCTGTCCAGCATTCGCTGATTAATCTAAAACTGGTTCTCAATGCTGAGAAGACCAAGCTAATGTTGTTTTCTAACCATAAGAAGGTGCCTCTAAGGGTGTACTCACACTGGCAACCAGGGCCGTTCCTAACCAGCTCTGTGCATGTGTGAAACCATGGGGGGCCATTGTCTGGCCTGCGTAGGTGTGAACTGCACCGCAGGGGGGTTAACGGGCCGATGGTCCTGCTGGAAGTGGTGGTCCAAACAGCGTGCCAGACTGGCACGGTTGGCCGCGCATGCGCACGCACAACTCGACTCGACCCGGGCGCAAAATGTGATGACGTTGGTACCGCGCGACGCTTTGCGGCACATAAACATCCGCATCCCGCAATGATAGCGGTGTCAGAAGTGCTCGTTAGCCGATGAAAAGTTCAGAGTTGGCGTTACCTGATATATATGAACAACACCACAGAGAACTCATGGAGGAAGAGGACAACATGACCGTCAGGACTTCTCTTTGTTCAGCCGACAGCGGGACAGTAACGGAGTGTAGCAGCTCATCATCAGGTCCGGGTATTTCCGAGGGTATAAATATACATATAAACACATATTACTGGTATATTAACCCATATAAACCAGAAAATATAGAAATAGGACATTTTACTGCTGCAAATGTGTAACATATTACTGGTATTTTGTGGACAGGACACATGTGGTTGGCTATTATATAACCCAGAAAAAAATGGAAATTAGACATTGTACTGCTGCTAATTGTTATGGTCATTTTTATATTCATCATCATATCCTCAAATGTATGTTCATGTGTACAATTTGTCATGTTTTAATACATGACGACTCCATTACTCTTTACACTTTTGAACAGCTGAATCATGATTAAACAGTACAGATCGTATTATTCTCAGTGCAGCACAGTCTCTGCTCACATGCAGATATACACTGACGCACACACTTATCAAGGACAGATAAAAGACTGGCACCAAACCTTCTCATAACATCTTCATCATCCTCCAACATTTCCACTATGGGCATCTGACTCCCTCCCTTTTGTCTCTCACTGTTGGGACCTTTTCTTATCTGTATAAAACCTTAAGCTGAAACTGTTAGAGGGCGCGGCACTTCCTTCGGACGTCCGCCTGGACGGACGCTAATTTTGTTTCATTTTGTTCCATCTTGTACCTTTTTTCTTAGTTTAGAATAAACTTTTTTTTATATAAAATCATCAATGCTTCTCCTGGACTCCATCATTCAACCAGAGCAATGAATCATGTCTTCAAATGAGGTCAACCGTAAATTCAGCCGTAACAATTGGCGATCACGAACAGGACCATCTTCTGTCCACCCCTCGGACAGAGACTGGATCACGAACCATCGGTTGAACCTCCAAACACCAATTCGGACTAAGGTAAAGCTGCCTTTATAAATATATATATATATATATATGTAAATTTTCATTTACATATATATATATTCGCTCTGTGTTGATTTTTTTTTTGGAACCAGTCAAGCATTGTATTGATTTTCAGCTTTGAGCTTTGATTTTGATCCTCAGCTGTTCTGTGTTTTGACGCAGTGAACTGCCATGAGAAAGGCTCAAATGGTTGAGGTTCTGTGCTTTTTAATGCTGTAGGTTCTCTCTGTTTTTCTTCGGGCTCGGATATTTTGTTTAGGCATAAAATACGGCTGGTCATTATTTACTTTGGTTTTGTTTGGACACCCACAGACAGCCTGTGAGGTCCTGACCATAGATAGACGGGCAACCAAAGTTTCCAAAACATCCCAGCGGTGCCATGATCTGAGTTCACCTCTGTACCGAAAGCAAAATAGATTAAAACCCCGAATCTAACCTAAATTGTGTTTCTGTGAATCAAACAGATGAACAACCCAATAAACAAATAATATATGCATACGCATATACAATCTTGGTATGATGTGAACTCAGATCATGCTTCAGTGAGTTTTACTTTTTTTTATCTTTGTTTTTATTTTGTTTAAACGTGGAATCAGATTTCTCCCTTTGGCTTGGCTTTAATGCTTTCATTTGGACGAGTGTCAGCTTTTGAGAAAGGGAGAGAAAGACAGAGAGCCAAACACACACACACGTCGCTGCTGTGTTTTTCTTTTTTTTTGGACGTGTGAACACACACACACACACACACACACACACACACATACACACGTACAGAGAGAGAGAGGGAAGCGCGCGCACGCACACGCACAGGCACGCGCACGCAAAGAGAGAGAGAGAACCACACCCATGAGCAACACACACTCAAACAAGAGAGAGGTGGCGCCCCTCACTGGCCAGTTTAGTGCACTACACACTTGTGGCACAACATTGTGATTTCTCACCTTGCCCCCTGCCGATAGAATAGTGCACTATTTTTATTTTTATTTTAAATTTTATTTTGATTTCATGTTTGATGGGCAACACACACACACACACACAGATGAATACAGTATTTCATTTTATTTTATTTTAATATTACTGTTACCATCATTATAATTTTTTATTATTTAAATTGTTAGTTTCTGTTGGCTTTGTGGTTGCCCCCTGAAGAAACGACATCTTCAATGAAAGAATGAAATCACCTTCAACTCTTACGCTAATGAAATGTCAACATCATTCAAAGGACCAAGCATCAGAAGGAAATGGACAATCAAAGGGCTGTGACCTTTCAGGACTCAAGGACTCAACTCCCATTCAGCAAAGCAATGCTGAAATAACTTGCTCAGTCCCAAGTCAACTCTTCATCGTCTATGAATGGGCTGGGATTAACACATCCTGCCCCATCATCAAAGACTGAGAACCTGTGGACGTCGGAGTGGACACTCCCCCACCAATGAGTTGCGAGTTAAACGCCACGACTACTGCCTGAATGATGGGCAGCAACTGCAGACTGGTCACACGTCTGCTGGAAATCTTCACCAAAAAAGACACTGTTTCAAAAGCCACAAGGATACCAAGCCACAAGAAGTCCACCACAGCCTTTGGTGGTAGTGCTAAATCACTTTAGCCTTGAACTTTGGCATGGAGGGGGACAACTAGCAAATAGCCAACAAGCTTCTCCTTCGCACAATACTAACCCCTCTATCTTCTGACTGTGCACTAGATTATTTTGTTTTCATTTATTCTCTCACACGCAGACAGACCAGACATACAGTCACACACCCACATTCATAACTATGAGAAACACAGTTTGCCACATGAGATCAAGTGTGCCCATCATTTATCTTTGCTTTTATTCATTATGTTGCTCATTTATTTACACTGCTGTTGCCTTTATGAGAAAAGAACAAACAAAGGGGAAGAAAATAGTGTTACTGATAAGGTTGTTTTTGTTTTCTTTTCTTTCATTTATTCTCTTGTTGAGGGGAGGCCCCCACAATGCAAGATATGGTTACATCCGCTGAAGAAAGAGCCCTCTGTTGCCTCAGCTTTTGGAGCTGAAGTTTTAATTTTTATTGGCCATGATTTTTTTGAGCTCACACGTTTTTCTCCTTTGTTATTTCTGAACGATTCTTCTTTTTCTCTTTTGTTTTTACTCAATTTCAGGAAAATTGAGACAGAGATTGAGGACTGCAGCCTCAACCAAGTTTACATTTTGACATTTTTTGACCGATACCCTCGTAAACAATCTGTACCTTACCCTTTTTGAAGCTGCTTGCGACAGACAGCCTAGTTCAACATTCATTGTTTTCATTTTGCGCGCCTCCCCCTTACCGCGTCGGACTGTCTGGCCGGCCCAAAGCCACTCGACAGCATGGGGGGGGTACCAAATTTTTCCTGAGAAAAAAATGTCCCATTAGTTGCTATGAGTACATAGGCAATTACTTTTCAAACAAGAAGTCCTGGTTTAATGTGCAGAAAAAGGATACACCTTGCTAGGGAAAGCACTCTTCGGGGGATAGTGGTCCACCTGATTTGATACATGCTTGGTAACCGAATACCGTTCTGAACAAATTTCTACGTTCCCTTAGAGTGAGGGTTATTAGAGGTTGCGTGCTCCGTTCAATCTTAGAGGTGCCCAATAAAGTCCTGACAGTTGAGTTTCCCCCAGGTTTGGTACCGGGGTTGAGTTTGTTTCCCTCAGGTTGCAGACCGAGGTTGAATTATTCCCAAGCTCTTATTCTTCAAGAGCGGTGGTTGAGTTTCCTGCTGATTCAGAGATCCTTTTTTACATTTCTGGAGATGGACAGCGGTTGAGTTTCCCCCGCGGACCGGGGTTGAGTTTGGTTATTGTGCACGAGCGTGCGATTTCTGCCTGATCAGCAGCTAGTAGACTGTCAGTACTGCAAGGGACAATACTCTAAGTGTAGACTCCGCCAAGGCGGAAGTAAAAAGGAGCGTACCTCTTAGTAATCAGACGATACCAGTAAAAAGCAATTAATTAACACTAAAAGGTTGCCAAGCATGGGGGGGCAATAAGAGCTCATTGACCCCGAGAGAGGAGGTGGACTGGCTATCGCCGCTGGTGGGTTAGATGAGACCTATATTCTACTTAGACACTATGCAGCAAAACCTTGTGAATGCATGGACGTGAAAATTGAGGCATGAACGTGTGCGGTGCATGAGTGACTGAATGATGACACGTTACGTATGCCTGAGAGAACCGCATTGTGAGTGCGAATGTGCCGTGGACGTGTCACTGAGTGATTGACCGATGAATGGCTGTTTGACTACACATGTTCCTCTGTTTCACCTTCCTTTCCTCCTGGGTTTTGATGCACTTGATCTTCTCCCTGTTTTTGCCAATTATGTAGTGGGGTGTTCAGAAAACACTGCTGCTTGTTAAAAGAACTATGGTTTTAGGCCTTGGGCCTTCTAAAAAGTTTACCAGGTTTTAAAGGTTTTTTTCTGGGTGTTTAAAAACACCAAACGACGTTGTTTAAAAGGCTCTGATTTAAGTGCCTGCCTCTTTAAGAGGCACTCGGTTTCAGTGAGCAGTGTGCACGTGACCAGTAGTTTAGTTTGGGCAGTCGTCCAAGTACGAGCCTGATTCGGATGTTTAACTAGTTCCTGTCCTTTAAAACGTTCTTCCGAGTTGTGTGCAGTTCTTACTCCTGTTCCTGTGTGCTCCAGTTTGTCTATAGTCCATGACCAGAAAGTAAGTCACCATTTATGTTTTAAGTTCATGCTATGTTAATAAGTGTATAGGCTAACAGCTATGATGATGTCATGCTAACCCACTTATGTAACACCGTTTACCGTGTCGGAGTTCACGTTGCTGTTATAACTGCTGGGGGAAATCTGTTCAATAATATTTTTGGCCAGGAGAGGGTGCTATTACCTTGCACATTGATGCAGTTTAAATGTGGAGCTTTATTTATACAGAAGAGTGAATGTGGGTCACTTTTTTCCCCTTTGTTTTATAAATTAGAGATAATTTGGAGTAATTGAACCTTTTTTTGATGTTGATGTAACAGAATGTTACTTATATCAGCTGTTCACAGCTTTGTATTTGCTTTACATATAATTGTTTATTTTTCTCATGTTTGTTACAGACTATACAATATTAGAACTACTCCAACAACTAGCATTTAATCTGCTGTTAATGGGAATAAAATACAGCTGGAACACATCCCAGTTAAAGAGAAAGGACGTCTCATCTCTTCATTCCTGTGCCCTGATCAGCACCCCATTCAGTTTGCTGTCTTAAACCTAAAAGAACTAGACGATCAGTATTTCCTCTCTTTCAATGGTCCTTCGAGCCGGATAGACAGCACCCAGGATGGACCCCCAAGGAGAGATGGACCCTGATGTGAGACCAAAGCGGCGAACACGTCTACCTGATAGATTACAAGATTTTGAAGTCGATTATGCAGGATATAATCCAAGAGAACAGCTTCAGTGGGACTTACCATCTCCTAGCCCTGAGAGAAGAGTACACCTCGCATGGGAGGGTCCGGTCCAGATGACCCCCCTCCAGCCACCTCAGACTCGCTCCGGTAGCCGTTATGAGGGTGCTGCTCAACGCGAGATTCCTCAGCTAGCCTCTAGCCACTTCCGGAGACAATACTCTGAGATCGACGCTCAACAGGGATATTCACCTTCCTACCAAAGGACCCGGTACGAGGACTCACGCTACCCAGAGATTAGAGCTATCCAAGAGGAGAACACTAAACTGCTCCAATCACAAAAGGCTTTCCAGTCAGGTTTAAAGGAACTTCAGGAAGCCAGAAACGAGATTAAAGAGTTACTCGAGACCGCTCGCTCTTTGAGAACAGAGATAGGTGGAGTTCATAGCCCAGCCTCAGGATACTGCACCCACCAGTCTCCACTAACCAGCGCTGCACCCCCTAAAAGTCAACCTGTTCAAGCTGCAGTGGAGGAGGAGGAGGACTGGCCTGAACCCCCACCGTGGCCTGAGCCTTATGAAGACTTGCATAGAAACATGCACAACCTGAAAGTGGAGCAGCAACAACCCGATAGAAGCCAAAGCTATTACACCCTTCAACCCCCTCCTCCTCTGGCAAGGAAGCCTCAACCATTGCTACAGCCATATCCCCAGTTCATGGCCTCTGCTTCTGACCCAGAGTTACCGACCTACTCACCTGCACACCCTTCGGTTCAGCGCCCCTACCCTACGCAAACCTACCAGCAGCCTTTGATATCTGAAATAGTGTATAGAGGCCCAAAACCCACCATTCCTAAATTCATTAATCCAGATCCCAGTGAATTTACGAGGCTCCGGATCGCACTAGAGAACCTTCTCCCACATAACTCTACAGAGCTCTTTAAGTACCAAGTACTAGTGGACCACCTGAGATTAGAAGAGGCTAAGCTCATAGCTGATGCTTATCTGAACTCGCCAAACCCTTATACTGACACTATGACAGCTCTCCATGATAAATACGGCCAACCACATCAGCTTGCCCTAAGAAAGATAGCCAACGTCCTTGAAGCCCCCGAGGTCAAGCGTGGTGACATCACCGCATTCCAAAGGTTCTCTCTCCAAGTACAATCACTAGTGGGACTGCTGCAAACCTTAGGTCCAGAAGGGAATGTTGAACTGAAGTGTGGTTCACATGTAGCTCGACTTTTGAGCAAACTGCCTGCCGAACAACGTGCTGACTTCCGTCGTTACCAATTCAAGCAGCCTGGGGCTACCCACTCCTTAATCGATTTATCAGAATGGCTCCGCTATGAGTCATGGTGCCAGGATTTCGACAGCCATGCCATGGGAAGAAGCACCAAACAAAGGCAGAACGTGCGAATGGATTCACGCCCTCCACGACAAACAGTGACAGTCCTGCATGGTGCTGGAGAAGCCTCAAAGACTACCCCCCTGTATCAAAGAGAGAGTTCAGCTAATAATAAAGCCAAGAGTAAAGTCTACTGTGCCTACTGTGATAGTAATGAACACTACCTGAGTCAGTGTAACAATGTTGCTAAATTGTCCAAAGACCAGCTCAGAGAGTGGATCCAGGTTAACAGACGGTGCTGGCGCTGTGCACGAACCCATCAGGCAGCCCAGTGCACGTTGAAGAAACCCTGCAACATCTGTCAGGGAAAACACCTCCTGGCCCTCCACGAGATAAACCTGAGACCAGAGAAAAGTAACGCACCAGCAAAGGAAGAGAGCTGCTTAACCAGCTCAGCCTCCGACTCGCTGTACCTCGACCGACCTGGAGCAGAGAATCGGGTCTTGTTAAAGATTGTTCCGGTGCTTGTGCATTATGGAGAGCAGACGTTAGACACCTTCGCGATCCTCGACGATGGGTCAGAAAGGACTATGCTTCTACCAGATGCAGCTAAGTCTCTAGGTATGAAGGGCATCCCTGAAGATCTTCCACTACGGACTGTCCGCCAAGATATTCAGGTGCTTAAGGGACATACTGTGTCTTTCAGCATCTCCTCAGCTGCCAATCCTCAGACAAGCTATAAGATTGATCGTGCCTTCACAGCTTGTCGCCTCAGCCTAGCTCCTCATACCTACCCTATCGACCGCCTTCAAAGGAAGTTTAAGCACCTACGTGGCATCCCTATACCTGCCTTTAGAGAAGCCAAACCTTCACTCCTTATCGGGTCTGACCATCCCCACCTCACAACTCCAGTGGAGCCCGTCAGACTTGGCCCACCTGGTGGCCCAGCAGCAGTCTGCACCAGACTTGGGTGGACCCTTCAAGGCCCTATCCAGGGCATGGGGCGGCTAACTGGCCCTGCGCAGTGTCTGTTCACCTCAACAACGCCACCACCAGATGAACTGTACAAGCACGTCGAAAGGCTATGGCAAGTAGATACAGTAACTTACAGACCAGAGAAAGAGGTTACGCGGTCTAAACAGGATCAGCAGGCTGTCGCACGTCTTAAAGCCAATACTGTTCGGGTGGAGATTGATGGTGTCCTCAGGTATGCTACACCACTAGTTCGTCACGCAGACATGCCCCTGCTTCACGCACCAAAAGAGTCAGTCATGCCACAGCTGCGTAGTACCGAAAGGCGACTCCAGAAGCGCCCCGAACAAGCAGAAGCCTATAAGAAGGAAATGCAAAAGCTTATTACTGCAGGAGTGGTGCGTGAAGTCAGTGAGGACTCCCCACCCAAAGAGGTCTGGTACATCCCCCATCACCTTGTCAGTCATAATGGAAAGAATCGCCTTGTTTTCAACTGTTCTCACACCTACCTTGGACAGAGCCTGAACCAGTACCTACTTCCTGGCCCTACCCTTGGCGCCTCCCTACTTGGAGTCCTGTTGAGGTTTCGTGAACATCCGATAGCAGTCAGTGGAGACATCAAGGGAATGTTTCACCAAGTACGTCTCTTAGCTGAAGATCGCCCCCTGCTAAGGTTCCTGTGGCGTGACTTGAAAATGAATGAGCCTCCTAAAATATTTGAGTGGCAGGTCTTACCTTTTGGCACCACGTGCAGCCCCTGCTGTGCATCTTATGCCCTACAGCTCCATGTTCTCGACCACACCCAACCTCTCGACGACCTGAGATTTTCGGTTGAGAAGTGCTTCTACGTGGATAACTGCCTACAGAGTGTGCCTACACCAAGGGAAGCCAAGATACTTGTTGACCGGCTCAGAGAGCTTCTGGCCTCTGCGGGCTTTGAGTTACGTCAGTGGGCCTGCAATGAAACCACTGCCCTGAGCCACCTGCCTCAAGAGTCCAGATCAGAAAGCCTTGACCTCTGGCTAGCACAAGATAAGTCCAACCCTCTGGAGTCAACATTGGGCCTCAGCTGGAACTGGGAACTAGACTTCTTAGGCTACAAACACCGGCCGATAACCTATGAGGCACCCACCCTGAGAAACATTTATCGAGTGCTAGCATCCCAATATGATCCATTGGGCTACCTGTTACCCTTCACCACCCGAGCAAAGCTTATTGTCCGACAGCTTTGGGACAAACAGCGTGGTTGGGATGACTGCAACTTGCCATCCGAACTCCTGCAGGCCTGGTCTGAATGGGAGGAAGAGCTTGAGTCCCTCCCTCTCCTCACCTTTCCACGTGCATATGTGCCTACAGACACCAACCTAAAGAACGCTGTCCGCGAAGTGCACATTTTTGCAGATGCTTCTGAGAAAGCCTACGGGGCCGTAGCCTACTTGAGAACAGAGGACGCCAAAGGCCGCATTCACCTCTCCTTCATTCTTGCTCGTTCCAGAGTGGCTCCAAAACGTCTGCATTCTATCCCTCGCTTGGAGCTCTGTGCAGCACTTGCAGCATCACAGATGGCACAAGTCCTTAAGAAGGAACTAACCCTGAAGGTTGAGCGCATCGTGTTGTGGTCAGACTCCACTACTGTGCTAACCTGGCTACATTCCCAGTCCTGCAAATTTAAGGTGTTCGTTGGGGCCAGAGTAGCCGAGATACAGGAGTTGACTGAGAACTGCACATGGCGCTATGTAGACTCTTTAAACAATCCTGCCGATGACGTGACTAGAGGGAAGACCCTAAAGGCCCTCCTAGCACCAAACCGATGGTCACAAGGACCTCCGTTTCTCCTCCAGAGCCCCGATACCTGGCCGGAGAAGCCCTGCACAGAACCACTGAAGGATGAGACTGAGTTCCGGAAGGCTGCTTTCTGTGGCCTAACGACCACCTCACCTACTACTTCGCTCTTGGCTGAAGAAATGTGCAACACCTGGCAGGAACTCCTGGATGTTACAGCTCAAAACCTTCAGGGGTCTTCCACCTCAAATTCGTCACCAAGTGCTGAGGAGTATCGTCAAGCAGAGATACACACTCTCCAACAAGCCCAACGACAATCCTTTCCGGATGAATATAAGCACCTAGCAGCTGGGAAACCTGTCTCATCAGGAAGTCGTTTGCTCACCCTAGCGCCCAACTGGGACGAGTCCACCAATCTGATAAGAGTGGGTGGCAGACTCCGACGATTGGAAGGTCAAGTCGACTTAACCCTGCACCCGGTTGTCCTCGATCCTTCACATCGAGTTACAGGCTTGCTCATTCAGAAGTATGATGCAGATCTCCATCACCCTGGTCCAGAGCGGGTCTTTGCAGAGCTGCGTAGAAAATTCTGGGTACTTCGAGGGCGGGAGGCAATCAGAAGATACCAACATGCATGTCCTGAGTGTCAGCGCTGGAGAGCTAGGCCCTCAATCCCCAGAATGGCTGACTTACCCACTGCTCGTCTTCAATTACACAAACCAGCCTTCTACTCCACTGGTGTGGATTGCTTCGGGCCTATGGTGGTGAAAGTGGGCAGACGCCAGGAAAAGCGCTGGGGAATTATATTCAAGTGTTTAACCACCAGGGCCGTACATTTGGATCTACTCAAGACGATGGATGCAGACGCCTACCTGATGGCTCTGAGGCGCTTTATTGCTAGAAGAGGAACCCCTGCAGAAATATGGTCGGACAATGGAACGAACTTTAGGGGAGGTGAACGGGAGCTCAGAGAAGCCTATGAAAGCATGGCACAAACCCTGCAAGATCAACTCGCTCGTCAAAGGATCCAGTTCAGGTTCAACCCTCCAGCAGCCCCACACTTTGGTGGAGTGTGGGAAAGAGAGGTTCGCTCAGTCAAGTCCGCACTCTACACTAGCGTGGGATCACAACCTCTACCTGAAGATGTCCTCCAAACAGTACTCCTAGAAGTGGAGGCTGTCCTGAACTCGAAGCCCCTAGGTTACGTATCTGCTGATATCGCAGATATCGACCCTGTAACACCCAACAGTCTGCTGATGGGGCGGCCAGATGGATCTCTTCCACAAGTGGTCTACCCAGGGACTGACATCTTGACCCGTAGACGCTGGAGGCATTCACAGATTCTCGCCGATCAGTTCTGGTGTAGGTTCATCAGAGATTACCTTCCTAGCCTACAGACTAGGCAGAAATGGCATTCCTCTCCTCCTGAACTCCTGGAAAAGGCAGTTGTCATGATGGTTGATCCACAGCTACCTCGGGCCCTATGGCCCATCGGACATGTTGTGAAGATTCACCGCAGCGATGATGGGTTCATCAGGTCTGCTGAAGTGGATGTTAAAGGACACGTCTACACCCGGCCGGTGGCTCGGTTGGTGGTGTTACCAGCTCTTCCATCAAGCGAGGAAGATCCCTCTCAGTCCTTCTCCTCTATCGTTAGTTGAATAGCCTTTCTTTCAAACAAAAGTTCAATGCACTTTTGGGGGCGGCTGTTTAAAAGGCTCTGATTTAAGTGCCTGCCTCTTTAAGAGGCACTCGGTTTCAGTGAGCAGTGTGCACGTGACCAGTAGTTTAGTTTGGGCAGTCGTCCAAGTACGAGCCTGATTCGGATGTTTAACTAGTTCCTGTCCTTTAAAACGTTCTTCCGAGTTGTGTGCAGTTCTTACTCCTGTTCCTGTGTGCTCCAGTTTGTCTATAGTCCATGACCAGAAAGTAAGTCACCATTTATGTTTTAAGTTCATGCTATGTTAATAAGTGTATAGGCTAACAGCTATGATGATGTCATGCTAACCCACTTATGTAACACCGTTTACCGTGTCGGAGTTCACGTTGCTGTTATAACTGCTGGGGGAAATCTGTTCAATAATATTTTTGGCCAGGAGAGGGTGCTATTACCTTGCACATTGATGCAGTTTAAATGTGGAGCTTTATTTATACAGAAGAGTGAATGTGGGTCACTTTTTTCCCCTTTGTTTTATAAATTAGAGATAATTTGGAGTAATTGAACCTTTTTTTGATGTTGATGTAACAGAATGTTACTTATATCAGCTGTTCACAGCTTTGTATTTGCTTTACATATAATTGTTTATTTTTCTCATGTTTGTTACAGACTATACAATATTAGAACTACTCCAACAACTAGCATTTAATCTGCTGTTAATGGGAATAAAATACAGCTGGAACACATCCCAGTTAAAGAGAAAGGACGTCTCATCTCTTCATTCCTGTGCCCTGATCAGCACCCCATTCAGTTTGCTGTCTTAAACCTAAAAGAACTAGACGATCAGTATTTCCTCTCTTTCAGACGTGTTTATTTATGATACCACTTTCAGTGGATTGACTGGCTTTGACCTTGACTGACCTTACTGTTCATGTTCAGTGTCCATGTTTTTTGTTGTTTTATGTGTATACTCGTTGTTGTGTGCACTTGTCTATGTCTTCGTCTTAGTTGTTGCTATTGTGTAGCTTTTTCCAAAATACAGGTCGCTGGCTGTATACTCAAAGGAGACGAATCAGATCCAACTAAAGAAAAGAGATATTTTAAATTATTCATTTAAGTCTTAATGTTTTCCTCTCTTTCTGTTTCTGAGTGTTTCCTAACAGAAAATGCCACCGCCTTCTCGACTCCGATCCTGCCTCCCCCAGCCGCCATGCCTGGTCACTGCTCTTATGATGAAGGATGAGAATTAAAGGGAAGTATTGTCCATAACTGTAACTGGGAAACAAAGGGGAAATAGATTGAAATAGACACGTGACAATATGACATATTGTGGATGTTCTAACATAATATCTATTCCAGATACTACAGAGACTTCCAATCCAACTGCGAAAGTGGGGACAGATCTTCAAATTTCCAAAAGGAGCGTACAGTTGACCCAGGCTTTGACCTTTTAAGGCTGAGGAGGAGGAGGTCGAGGAGGCTGGAGGGCACAAAGGCAGGTAGACACAAGAGAGAGGAAAACGGAGACACATCCAAAATGATCAGATAAGTGATTTTCCAATGATATTTATCATATGGTTTTAAGAATCCAAATGTATTCTTATGTAAAAAAAGGGAAGGGAGGGACCAACGTCCCTCTGATTTTTGATTTATATTTTATCATAGGAAAATATACCTCAAACCCTCCAACCATTTTCTTCTTGTTCCAACAGCACTTAGCGTGCAAGACCATAAAACACCTTCACTGGGTTTAGACACGTTTAAGGGAAAAATTAAGTGTTCTCAACATTGGGTTGGTGGCCCAATCTGGGTCGTCTGAGATTTAAAAAGGGTCCTCCTGAAATTCTTGATAATTGATTGAAATAAGAGATAGTTTAAAGTTAAGTAACTTCCAAGCATTTAAGGAAGCTCTCCAAACCGTGCTGGGGCTCGTCACCCCTACGAATGGGATAAATACAGAGAGCAAAAGACAATATGATTGTTCGACTCAACTTAACTTTAATTCTGTCTAACCTTAAAGGGCCAATAATCTTGCTTAACTCTAACTCAGACACAGAATAGGAGACACTTTTGCCACCAATTGACCTTCAAAATTAAGTAAATTAAATCTCAAATAATGAGGGAAAATAATGAAATAAATGAACTGACAAATTCAGCTCTATAAAAGAATTAGGCTATGTAATTAGGTGTGGAGTGTTAACATTATTCGGAATAAATAAAGGATAGAATAAGATTTCTCCTTCACAAATAAGAGATAGCAAAGAAACAAACAATTTAAATAAATAAATAACATCATTTATTTATTTGGTTAAACTTATTTAGCTTTCTCACATCTCCATGTCTCCCAATTGTATGTATTCATCTTGAGAAGACATGTAACCACACTCCACACTTGTCCGACTTGCATGTCCTTCTCCGTCCGACTTGCATGTCCTTCTCCGTCCGACTTGCATGTCCTTGTAAACAGTGGTTCTCAAATTGTTGCTTCTCACCAGGTAAGTAGACGTACCACAGATAATCACTGCAACTCCAGCTATGCTTCTTCTTACTCCAGGAAAAGAAAATCGAATTAATACTTCCTGCTTTTCTTTCAGCCTCATATTTTCCCACTCACGTGCGAATGGGCTACAGAGCTAGCATGGCTAAAAGCTCACTAACCCACACCTAACCATTGTGTGATTGTGCAGCAGCACCTTTCAGGATCTGAAAAGCTCTCAGATCCTGACCTCTGACCTGTCTCTGCCTTCCTGGCCATACTAACTATTCATTTAGTTAGTTAACTAAACCTAACACCCCTAAACTTTTATTTTATTCTATTCTATTCTATTCTATTCTATTCTATTCTATTCTATTCTATTTTATTTTATTTTATTTTATTTTATTTTATTTTATTTTATTTTATTTTATTTTATTTTATTTTATTTTATTTTATTTTATTTTATTTCATTTTGTTTTATTTTATTTTGTTTTGTTTTGTTCTGTTTTGGTTTTTTTTCCCCCCCCTTTTTTTCTGTCCAGGTACCAGCTAAAGCCTACCAGGTACCAGGTACCAGCTAAAGCCTCAGTAGTGGGATCGCGCATGTGTTCAGGTACCAGCCAATCCCAAGAGTTCTGTTTTGGTGTTTTTCCCCCCCTTCTGTTCAGGTACCAGCCGATACCAAGAGAGGTTGCCAGGTGTGTGGAGACTACCCTTCCTCAGACAACAACCAATCATCTACAACGCCGACCGAAATGAACGACCCACACGGCAGTGAAGGTCGCAGAGCGGGCAACATGGATCCAAGATGATTGCCGACACCAGCTGATGCTGAGACGGAGGCTGACCGAACAATGAAGGGGGAACCGACAAGGCCACTGAGACACACACAAGAAAACGCTCTAGAACAAGGGCCTAGCTTTGTTTATAAGCCACACCAAATGCTCATAGCTAGGTTGAGGGAGGACAACCTCACACCTAGCTGCAGGAATACAGTCATAAACCCTTCTGCTACGATTGAGGAAAATACTCAAGGTTCTTCACTCATGATGCTATTGGTTACCCCAGTTACCACTGAACTCAGCCGATGAAGACGAGTGATGTCCTTGATGCAAATGATGATTTTTGCTTATCTAGATGTAATAAAGGATGATTTTTGATGATTCATGCCATTGATAATAATGATGAAGTTTTTTTTAAGGTTTATTTCCACATTTTTCTTGATATATCTGTGCCTCACAAAAGAAGAATATATCCAATGTATGACAATAACGATGCTAATGGTTAACCCTGACAGACAGCAAAGGTGGAATATAATAATTTTGTTTCTTGATTTGGTTGTTGAGGCGACCAAAAGTGGGGAATGTTATGGTCATTTTTATATTCATCATCATATCCTCAAATGTATGTTCATGTGTACAATTTGTCATGTTTTAATACATGACGACTCCATTACTCTTTACACTTTTGAACAGCTGAATCATGATTAAACAGTACAGATCGTATTATTCTCAGTGCAGCACAGTCTCTGCTCACATGCAGATATACACTGACGCACACACTTATCAAGGACAGATAAAAGACTGGCACCAAACCTTCTCATAACATCTTCATCATCCTCCAACATTTCCACTATGGGCATCTGACTCCCTCCCTTTTGTCTCTCACTGTTGGGACCTTTTCTTATCTGTATAAAACCTTAAGCTGAAACTGTTAGAGGGCGCGGCACTTCCTTCGGACGTCCGCCTGGACGGACGCTAATTTTGTTTCATTTTGTTCCATCTTGTACCTTTTTTCTTAGTTTAGAATAAACTTTTTTTTATATAAAATCATCAATGCTTCTCCTGGACTCCATCATTCAACCAGAGCAATGAATCATGTCTTCAAATGAGGTCAACCGTAAATTCAGCCGTAACATAATGTATAAATAATATATATATATATATATATGGTGTTTCAGTGTTCTGGGACACATACTCACAAACTCTGTAGAATGAAAACAAACACAGTGTCTTGGGGAGCAAAGTGTAGTGTATTAATTTATTCATCTAAATGTAACCAAAAACAGAACATCGCAAATACAAGCCCAAATAAATGAAATGTCTGACAGAAAGGGTAATAATTTTCCAAACAAAAATCAATAAGCCAGAAATAAAGTGCAACCTTTTGCAAAATGTAACATGAACCTTAAAAACAAAACATTTAAACATTGGAAGTACAAGGATGGGAATATTATGACAGCAGAACCTGGAACAAGACTGCAAATTGTTGCAACTATTTATTTATTTTTAATCTTATTTTAGTTCTCTTCTTAGGTCGTGTTGTGTTATAGTGCACATGTGGCAATACCAATTTTCAGTATGTGGAGTTCCTGTTAGTCCTGCACAACTATAATGAATTGCTCAGAAATCTACATATGTCCTGTTCTCAAAATACCAGTAATATGTTACACATTTGCAGCCGTAAAATGTCCCATTTCTATATTTTTTGGTTTATATGGGTTAATATACCAGTAATGTGTTTATATGCATGTTTATACCCTCAAAATTACCATGGAATTTTGGGTTTTACTCGGACCCCTCATCATCACGTTTCTGCAGAAGAAGACCCTCCGCTGCACCTCAGCACTTTAACAACTCATAATTTCATAATTTAAATACACTATTTCTACCTTTGTTTTTCTGTTTGCATGTCGTTTGCTTTGTATTTAATAAAATGGTTTCTCCAACAGTTGGTTAAATCTATACATTTATACTGTATATCAGGGGTCACCAACCTTTTTGAAACCAAGAGCTACTTCTTGGGTACTGATTAATGCGAAGGGCTACCAGTTTGATACACACTTAAATAAATTGCCAGAAATAGCCAAACTTTATGTAATTATTAATAATTAATATTTATCTTTGTGGAAACACTGATCATCTCAATGATTTCTAACAATAAATATATATAGAAACAGATAAATATCAGTATGCAACACTTTATTTTTATATTCAAAAGAGCGGGGGGGGGGTTTGCTTAGTTTGCTTTTTAAAGAGAAAATGAAATAATTCAATTTCACAGTGTTCTTTTATTTGAAAAACACATATAAAGTAAAGAACAAATTCCACAGTACCCGTGCAAATGGTAAATGGTGGTAGTAGTAGAATAAATAAAATAAATAACATAAAATTAAACAAAAAAGGCATACATTGCATAAATTATCCATCAATCTATGCAATGTATGCTTGAAATAAAAATAATCAACAAAAGGAAAATTAAACATAGCCTATACAACAACGGCTATAACCATAACAGAAACACTTCCCTACACATGGTTGGATTTGATTTTCTGCCGATTTCCTCACTGACATTGTCCGTGCGGATCATCCTTCACTGAGCGTCGTTTCCGGCCGGACAATAATAACGATTACACCTCTTCTTCAGAATCAGAATCAGAAATGTTTTATTTGCCATGTACAGTTTTGAGGACAGTACAAGGAATTTGACTTGGTGGTTGGTGCACAAAACAAGCAACAAAAAGAAATAAAAGAAATAAAAACAAAACAACAAAGAACAACCCAGCAACAATAATAATAATAATAATGATAAATTTAAAGGATGAGGGATAAATAAAGGATAGATAGAGAATAAAGGATAAATAGGATAAATATAAATATATATATACATTGCAGCATGGTATCAAGCTGGTGGAGGTGGTGATCGGGGGGGGGTGGTGGGGGGGCGGGGTGGGGGGGGGGGGGGGGGGGGTTCACTGGGTGACTTGGGGTGTGTTCATGTGGATGGTGGCAAAGGGAAAGAAGCTGTTTTTGTTTCTGGAGGTTCTGGTCCTGATGGACCGAAACCTCCTACCAGAAGGGAGAGATTGAAACAGTTTATGACCGGGGTGGGAGGGGTCAGCCACAATCTTTCCTGCACGCCTCAAAATCCTGGAGGCGTACAGGTCCTGGAGGGAGGGCAGATTGCAGCCGATGACCTTCTCTGCAGAGTGGAGTGTATGCGGTGTAATCGTTATTATTATTACAACAATATTATTATTACAATAATATAATAATCGTGTAATCGTTATTATTGTCCGGCTGGAAACGACGCTCAGTGAAGGATGGTCCGCCCGGACAATGTCGGGCAGAAATCAGGAGAAAATCGGGAGGGTTGGCAAGTATGTATTAAACACAAAAAACACTTTACATTTTAAGTGTTTATATATATGTATTGTCATTTCTAAGTTACATGTAAGTGTGATTTAAACAAGAATAGCTAAATAAATAAATCTATATATATAAAAGCTCACTGGTAAGTGCTGCTATTTGAGCTATTTTTAGAACAGGCCAGCGGGCGACTCATCTGGTCCTTACGGGCGACCTGGTGCCCGCGGGCACCGCGTTGGTGACCCCTGCTGTATATAATGCACATGCAGGATGATGTGGAACAATAATCAGTAAAATTAGCTGTAAACACATTTTGTAGAACTAAATATAAGGTTATGCTGTGAACAGAAAGAAAGGAAGACGAGCCAGATAATTCTAAACTTTAGAATATAATACAATCATAACTTTTAGTCAAAACAACAAACTTTGATATCTTTGTCACACAATATCTAAGCTTCCAGTGAATAATTTAAAAAAAAAAAAAAAAAAAAAGTTCACTGATGGTGACATTGAGATCTCAATGTCACCATCAGTGAACTTTTTTTTTATTTGTAAATTATTCACTGGAAGCTTCTCTGGTGGTGTGTGCAGTGGTTGTTGTTATTATTATTATTGTATGAAGCCACCATTACTGCAGCTCTGCACATCATTGTTGTCCTGTTAAAGTATTTTTATACAAAGACTTAAAAACAATCCGAAATTAGTGATGACTCAAGTAAATCACCTTTGTTATGCATTATAACAATCTGTTCCTTAAGTCTCTAAATTATTGAAACAATTAAAAACATAAAATTAAAATTGCAGAAAATTAAATAATCATTTAATATATATTTCAATAAATAAGTGCATCCCAATGGTGTCATGGACTCTGAGCTTTATTCTGTCTGTTGTCTGTAGAAGTGATGGGTCTAGAACAGATGATGGAAACTAGGATCAGCTCATGGTTTTGATGTCCAGGGAGGGGCATGTCCACTCTGCATGGACTTAAAGAAGAAGAAATAAAAGAAGAGTTAGATAATGTCATGTTCATCAAAAGGAAAACTGAAAGTGATGGAGATAAATATGCTCAGATGGACACAGACACACACAAAGTTTAAACAAACACACAAATACTCTGTCCTAAATTGTCTCACACATTAAAAGCATCTATTTACACTTATATTAATGTACACAAAGACTAGCTCCACAAAATCAGAACGACATTTGTTGATCCAGAATTTAAACTGATCTTACCATCATAGGCTCAGTGTCCTCCATTGTTTTTAAATTCATTTGAACCTCCATTCATGGTGGTTTTTATCGTGATGCGTTCAGGGGCCCTGGGAAACCCAGTCCGTGAAAAGAGCACGTGTCTGGGTAAATCTTGGTTTATAGTTACTCTACGTAACAGAAAATATGAAATTAACAGAATGTACTGTCAACAACAAACCCAGAGTCGCTTAATGGTGACGTAACGCCATACGTGTGTCATAAATTAACGTGATGATGTGTTTCTCTGTGGGAACCGAGTTGAGCTGGTGATCACGTCCGTTCTACCGTGCCAGAAAAGGGACAGGGAGGGGGGGATTCCTGCTGTGAGCTTGGAACGGCCCCAGTTGCCAGTGTGAGTACACCCTAACTCCCCCGGTCGTGTCCACTCTTGAAGGAATTGTCATAGAAGTGGTACATGAATATAAATACCTTGGTGTCGTAATTGATGATTCCCTCACTTTTAAACTTTTCATTGACAAACTTGTGAGGAAATTAAAACTTAAATTGGGTTTCTTCTTCCGCAATAAGACATGTTTTTCTTTTGGTGTAAAGAAGCGCCTTGTCTCTGCCACATTCTTACCTGTGTTAGATTATGGTGACCTTTTTTATATGAATGCTTCTTGTACATGTCTTCTGATGGTGGACTCTGTTTATCATTCTGCTCTGAGGTTCATCACAAACTGTAGAGCCATGACACATCACTGTGAGCTGTACTCTCGGGTGGGATGGCCTTCCCTATACACTAGGAGGCAGTGTCATTGGTTTACTTTTATTTTAAAGGCTCTTCTTGGATTACTGCCCTCTTACATCAGTACATTACTTACAAAGAGAAGTACGAACACTTATGCGCTGAGATCCAATGATCAGCTGTTGCTCACGGTTCCTTTTGCCCGCACAGAGCTGGGGAAAAAAGCCTTTGTACATGCAGCTCCTTGTGCTTGGAACATGCTGCAAAGAGACTGGAAGCTGACGGAGTTTTTATCCTTGAATGCCTTCAAAACGAAACTGAGAGAATTTGAGACTGCCTCAGCTCTCTGTAATTGTTTTATTTGATGCTTATGTTATCAGGTCATTTTAACGTAATGTAAATGTATTTCTGTTCAGTGTGTTGTAACTTTGCTGCCTCTTGGCCAGGACTCCCTTGAAAAAGAGGTTTTTAATCTAAATGGGATTTTTTTTCCTGGTTAAATAAAGGTGAAAAAAATAAAAAAAATAAATATATATATATATATATATATATATATATAGCGCCCTCTGCTGTTAAAAGTACTGCAATTTAATTTTCAAAGTATCGATGTCAATCGTGATACCTATGAATCGATTTTTATCTGCCTTACGATTACTCGTTGCATCCCTACTAGTAGTAGACGTACCACAGTTCAAGAATCACTGCAACTCCAGCTACACTTCACCTTGCTCCAGGAAAGTGCTTTTCTTTCAGCCTCATATTTTCCCACTCATGTGTGAATGGGCTACAGATAACTTTGAGCTGGGCATTGTTAAAAGCTCACTAACCCACTCCTAACCATTGTGTGATTGTGCAGCAGCACCGATCCCGACCTCTGACCTGTGTCTCTCTTCCTGGAAGCTATAACCGAGCTGACAAAGCCATACTAACAATTCATTTAGTTAGTTAACTAACCCTAACACCCCTTCTCTTTCAACTAGTTTTATTTTATTTTATTTTATTTTACTTTGTTTTATTTTTGTTTTGTTTTGTTTGTTTGTTTGTGTTTTGTTTTCCCCTCTTTTCTTCTGTTCAGGTACCAACCGATCCCAAGAGAGGTTGCCAGGTGTTTGGAGACTACCCTTCCTCTGACAACAACCGATCATCTGCACGATATTCGGCCTGATGACTGCTTGATCATCTACAATGCTGACCAGAGGTGGATCAACCAGAGGTGGACCGGCCCTTTTTAAGTTCAGCTGACGACCCACACGGCAGTGAAGGTCGCGGAGTGAGTGACATGGATCCAAGCAGACGATTGTCGACACCAGCTAATGCTAACACTGGCTGACAACAACAAAGGGGGAACCGACAAGGCCACTGAGTGGGGCGGTGCAGTAACAACTACGCCGTCTAAACTGGCTTCTCAGGTGCGGTGCACAAAGAAGCGTTCCTTTGCCTTGTGGGATCACAGGAGCTGATCCTTTTTCATGAGACACACACTCAGTTGGAAAAAACGTTCTAAAACGAGAGCCTAGATCAAGCCCTGAGGACCCCGCCGACTTGGGACTTTTGTTCTTACTTTGCTTTGTTTATAAGCCACACCCATGGAAGGCTTATAGCTAGGTGGAGGGTGGACAACCTCACACCTGGCTGCAAGATGATACAGTCACAAGCCCTTCTGCTGTGATTGAGGAAAACACTCATTCTTCACTCATGATGCCGCCAATCAAGTGGGGTGGTTCTAACCATGGTTCCACTATTCTTCTGGCTATTGGTGACCCCAGTTACCAATGGGACCACTGAGCTCAGTCAATGAATGTGAGTGATGTCCTTGATATAAATTGGGATTTTTGCTTATCGAGATGGTAGTAGAGGTTTTGATGTTTGATGATTCATGTCATTGATAATAATGATGACGTTTTTAAAGGTTTTTGTTTATTTCCACATTTTTCTTGCTCTCACAGATACGTATGTCTGTCTGACAAAAAAAGAATATATCCAATGTATGATAATAACAATGCTAATGGTTAACCCTGACAGACAGAAAAGGTGGATCCAAGGTTATTCTCCTGGAATATAATAATTTTGTTTCTTGATTTGGTCGTTGATGGCGACCAAAAGTTAGGAATTGTTATTGTTATGGCAATTTTGGTTGCTTGCCCTTCCTCCAATTTTGGTTGCTTACCCTTTCATTTAGTTTGTAATAAATCTTTTTTCATAAAATCATCATGCTTTGACTGTACTTCATCATTCAACCAGAGCACAAATTATGTTTCCAAATGAGGGCAACTGCAAATTTGCCGTGACAATACGTTCTGGAAGTCTCTTGTCAGCCAGCCCAACGACTATCCTGTCTCGGATCAGCTCATCATGCAATTGTCCATAATTACAATGTTCTGCTAGTGCATGCAGGGCAGTGACAAATGCATCTACAGTCTCATTTGGCTCTTGTTTCCGCATGTTGAAGCATGCTCTTTTGTAAACAATATACTTCTGAACTATGAAAAAGTTTTGAAAGCCCTCCTTCACTTTAGCATATTCATGTTGATTGGCATTGTTTAGCTTCATCCCTCTCCCATGCAGTAAATTAAGGTATTAACCTGGTTTTCTTCTGAGTTTGAAGACAGATTTCTTGCTTGCCTGAACCTTTCAAACTTCTGGATCCACTTTGTCCACTCGTTTGAATGGGAGAAGTCGAAGGCCTCCGGTGGTTGGATGCTGAATGTAGCACTGGGTGCGCTAGCCCTCCTGGTAACGCCGACCCGGCCCTGCTCGTCCTCACCGTCACTTGCCATAGCGATGCTTTCTCCTCTCTATCTGCTGAAGACCTTGATGGAACCTTGGTTTAGGTGCATCCCACTTCTGACACCATGTGCGTCTTCTATTCTTTGGAGGAATGTGTACAAGAGTCGGACTGCGTGTCATCACTTAGGTACTTTATTTTTTTTTACACACCGCACCCCGTGACTCTACACACACACTCTATTGATTGATCCAAACAACAGCTCGAGGTAAAGTTCAATATCAACAAGGGAATTGTAAAACAATTACACCACAAATACAGTAATAAAATAAATGTGAGAGGGATTCTGGTTCGTTATTACAAAAGCTGCATTTATTGTCGGTGTCTAAAAATTTGGAGAAATACAAATTGGAGGGAAAAATATTGTGTAAGATTTTAATATGATTTTCTTTACTCCTGTTATTAAAACCAAATTCTTAAGGCAGTGTCCAAGCCTTTTCCCAATTAATGTTTGTAAAAATGTTTCCCCAAAAGGCCTTTTTTCTTAGATATAGTTTCCTCTTTTCATGAAATGTATTCCGTATATGTTTGTTTGTGCACTTTCAGTCCATGATATTTAAACCATTTACCATTAGAAGACGTTCCACTCTTAGGGTTTCTTGAAACTGAAGATGACTTTTCATTAAAAGTAATAAACCATCAGGAATAACTTTAGTTACAATGTTAAATTCTTTGCTAGTATCAGGGGATGATTTGATTAGTAGGAAACGCTTATAGCTTAGTAATGCTCCTTCAGCGTCAAAGAGATCACTTATAGAAATAATACCTCAATCAACCCAGTTTTTTCTAAATATTGTTTTCCTTCTGATTGTATTGTTTTCATTATTCCAAATTATAGATTTGTGTGGGGAGAAATTGTGAGAGTAACATATTTTCCAAGCTGGAAGAGCCTGTTGATAAAAATTTACATATTTTGAATGGTAATTTGGCTATATTGTAATTACAAGTGAGTAGAAAACGAAGACCACCAAGGTTGTTAAATATATTATTTGGAATAAAATACCAGATAGAATTAGGAGCTTTGAGACATTCCTTTATCTATTTAATACGGTGGCTGGGAAGTGTCAGGTGAATGCATTTACAGAAACGAACACAAATGCAAACAGGTCACAACACGAATGCAAACCGGCCACAACGGAAGTGTTTCCGACGGACCGGTATTACAGTCGGACGGGTATTATGATATGACAGCTTGATATGAAAAATATAAGAGTATCCTAATCAACTTTCACTTACTTTCATACGCGTTTCGATGTCTTCTTTCTGTTCTTCTCTGTTTTGGTGGGTTAAAAACATCCGCCAAAAACGTGTCCATCTGTAATACGGTTCGTTAGGACAGAGTACATTGAGTTTTTCTGATTTCTCAATGCTGTTCAGTTAAATTTGAACTAAAATGAAGGTTAAAGTGGTTCAGAACATTGTAATCAAGGGCTTGTTGGTCTAGGAGTATGATTCTCGCTTAGGGTGCGAGAGGTCCCGGGTTCAAATCCCGGACAAGCCCCATTGTTTACAGTAATTAAATGGTGTTTTTTTTTAAGTATGTCTCAAATCTTTAGCATTCCAAAGTGATGAAAAACGTGTTGAAATGTTTTCTTATTTTTCTTTACAAAAATCCAAATTGTCAATGGTTCGTTAGGACAGATGAAATTGAGTTTTTCTGATTTCCCAATGCTGTTAAGTAAATTTTTAACTAAAGTCATCTAAAATTGGTTCAGAACATTGCAATCAAGGGCTTGTTGGTCTAGGAGTATGATTCTTGCTTCGGGTGCGAGAGGTCCCAGGTTCAAATCCCGGACAAGCCCCATTGTGTATGGTAATTCATTGGTGGATTTTTTCAGTATGTCTCAAATCTTTAGCATTCCAAACTGATGAAAAACGTCTAGAAAAGTTAAAATGATTTCCTATTTCTCTTTACAAAAATGCAAATTGTCAATGGTTCGTTAGTACAGTAAAATTGAGATTTTATGACTTCTCAATGCTGTTACGTAAATTTTTAACTAAAGTGATGTAAAATTGGTTCATAACATTGTAATCAAGGGCTTGTCGGTCTAGGAGTATAATTTTTGCTTAGGGTGAGAGAGGTCCCGGGTTCAAATCCTGGACAAGCCCCATTGTGTATAGTAATTCATTGGTGGGTTTTTTAAGTAAGTCTCAAATCTTTAGCATTCCAAACTGATGAAAAACGTGTAGAAAAGTTAAAATGTTTTCTTTTTTCTCTTTACAAAAATGCAAATTGTCAATGGTTCGTTAGTACAGAGTAATTTGAGTTTTTCTGATTTCTCAATGCTGTTCAGTTAAATTTTAACTAAAGTGATCTAAAATTGGTTCAGAACATTGCAATCAAGGGCTTGTTGGTCTAGGAGTATGATTCTCGCTTCGGGTGCGAGAGGTCCCGGGTTCAAATCCCGGACAAGCCCCATTGTGTATGGTAATTCATTGGTGGGTTTTTTCAGTATGTCTCAAATCTTTAGCATTCCAAACTGATGAAAAACATCTAGAAAAGTTAAAGTGATTTCTTATTTCTCTTTACAAAAATGCAAATTGTCAATGGTTCGTTAGGACAGTAAATTGAGATTTTATGATTTCTCAATGCTGTTATGTAAATTTTTAACTAAAGTGATGTAAAATTGGTTCATAACATTGTAATCAAGGGCTTGTCGGTCCAGGAGTATAATTTTTGCTTAGGGTGAGAGAGGTTCCAGGTTCAAATCCTGGACAAGCCCCATTGTGTATAGTAATTCATTGGTGGGTTTTTTAAGTAAGTCTCAAATCTTTAGCATTCCAAACTGATGAAAAACGTGTAGAAAAGTTAAAATGTTTTCTTTTTTCTCTATACAAAAATGCAAATTGTCAATGGTTCGTTAGTACAGAGTAAATTGAGTTTTTCTGATTTCTCAATGCTGTTCAGTTAAATTTTAACTAAAATGATGTTAAATTGGTTCAGAAGATTGTAATCAAGGGCTTGTTGGTCTAGGAGTATGGTTCTCGCTTAGCGTGGGAGAGGTCCTGGGTTCAAATCCCGGACAAGCCCCATTGTTTACAGTAATTAAATGGTGGGTTTTTTAAGTATGTCTCAAATCTTTAGCGTTCCAAACTGATGAAAAATGTCTAGAAACGTTAAAATGATTTCCTATTTGTCTTTACAAAAATGCAAATTGTCAATGGTTCGTAAAGACTGAATAAATTGATTTTTCTGATTTCTCAGTGATGTTAAGTTAATTTTAAACTAAAGTGATTTAAATTTAGTTCAGGACATGGCACTCAATGGCTTGTTGGTCTCGGAGTATAATTCTGACTTTGGGTGTGAGGGGTGCCGGGTTCAAATCCTGGACAGTCCACATTGTATGTAGCATTTCATTGGTGAGTTTCATAAGTATGTCTCAAATCTTTAGCATTCCAAAGTGATGAAAAATGTGTAGAAAAGTTGAAATGTTTTCTTATTTCTCTTTACAAAAATGCAAATTGTCAATGGTTCGTTAGGACAGATGAAATTGAGTTTTTCTGATTTCCCAATGCTGTTAAGTAAATTTTTAACTAAAGTGATCTAAAATTGGTTCAGAACATTGCAATCAAGGGCTTGTTGGTCTAGGAGTATGATTCTCGCTTTGGGTGCGAGAAGTCCCGGGTTCAAATCCCGGACAAGCCCCATTGTGTATGGTAATTCATTGGCGGGTTTCATAAGTATGTCTCAAATCTTTAGCGTTCCAAACTGATGAAAAAGGTGTAGAAAAGTTAAAATGTTTTCTTTTTTCTCTTTACAAAAATACAAATTGTCAATGGTTCGTTAGTACAGAGTAAATTGAGTTTTTCTGATTTCTCAATGCTGTTCAGTTAAATTTGAACTAAAATGAGGTTAAAGTGGTTCAGAACATTGTAATCAAGGGCTTGTTGGTCTAGGAGTATGATTCTCGCTTAGGGTGCGAGAGGTCCCGGGTTCAAATCCCGGACAAGCCCCATTGTTTACAGTAATTAAATGGTGTTTTTTTTTAAGTATGTCTCAAATCTTTAGCATTCCAAAGTGATGAAAAACGTGTTGAAATGTTTTCTTATTTTTCTTTACAAAAATCCAAATTGTCAATGGTTCGTTAGGACAGATGAAATTGAGTTTTTCTGATTTCCCAATGCTGTTAAGTAAATTTTTAACTAAAGTCATC
>NW_021145195.1:335912-341697 GCF_900634775.1 Gouania willdenowi
TATAAGTTTTGCTTAGGGTGAGAGCGGTCCCGGGTTCAAATCCTGGACAAGCCCCATTGTGTATAGTAATTCATTGGTGGGTTTTTTAAGTATGTCTCAAATCTTTAGCATTCCAAACTGATGAAAAACGTGTAGAAAAGTTAAAATGTTTTCTTTTTTCTCTTTACAAAAATGCAAATTGTCAATGGTTCGTTAGTACAGAGTAATTTGAGTTTTTCTGATTTCTCAATGCTGTTCAGTTAAATTTTAACTAAAGTGATCTAAAATTGGTTCAGAACATTGCAATCAAGGGCTTGTTGGTCTAGGAGTATGATTCTCGCTTCGGGTGCGAGAGGTCCCAGGTTCAAATCCCGGACAAGCCCCATTGTGTATGGTAATTCATTGGTGGATTTTTTCAGTATGTCTCAAATCTTTAGCATTCCAAACTGATGAAAAACGTCTAGAAAAGTTAAAATGATTTCCTATTTCTCTTTACAAAAATGCAAATTGTCAATGGTTCGTTAGTACAGTAAATTGAGATTTTATGACTTCTCAATGCTGTTACGTAAATTTTTAACTAAAGTGATGTAAAATTGGTTCATAACATTGTAATCAAGGGCTTGTCGGTCTAGGAGTATAATTTTTGCTTAGGGTGAGAGAGGTCCCGGGTTCAAATCCTGGACAAGCCCCATTGTGTATAGTAATTCATTGGTGGGTTTTTTAAGTAAGTCTCAAATCTTTAGCATTCCAAACTGATGAAAAATGTGTAGAAAAGTTAAAATGTTTTCTTTTTTCTCTTTACAAAAATGCAAATTGTCAATGGTTCGCTAGTACAGAGTAATTTGAGTTTTTCTGATTTCTCAACGCTGTTCAGTTAAATTTTAACTAAAGTGATCTAAAATTGGTTCAGAACATTGCAATCAAGGGCTTGTTGGTCTAGGAGTATGATTCTCGCTTCGGGTGCGAGAGGTCCCGGGTTCAAATCCCGGACAAGCCCCATTGTGTATGGTAATTCATTGGTGGGTTTCATAAGTATGTCTCAAATTTTTAGCGTTCCAAACTGATGAAAAATGTCTAGAAACGATGAAATGTTTTCTTATTTCTCTTTACAAAAATGCAAATTGTCAATGGTTCGTTAGGACAGATGAAATTGAGTTTTTCTGATTTCCCAATGCAGTTAAGTGAATTTTTAACTAAAGTGATGTAAAATTGGTTCATAACATTGTAATCAAGGGCTTGTTGGTCAAGGAGTATAAGTTTTGCTTAGGGTGAGAGCGGTCCCGGGTTCAAATCCTGGACAAGCCCCATTGTGTATAGTAATTCATTGGTGGGTTTTTTAAGTATGTCTCAAATCTTTAGCATTCCAAACTGATGAAAAACGTGTAGAAAAGTTAAAATGTTTTCTTTTTTCTCTTTACAAAAATGCAAATTGTCAATGGTTCGTTAGTACAGAGTAATTTGAGTTTTTCTGATTTCTCAATGCTGTTCAGTTAAATTTTAACTAAAGTGATCTAAAATTGGTTCAGAACATTGCAATCAAGGGCTTGTTGGTCTAGGAGTATGATTCTCGCTTCGGGTGCGAGAGGTCCCAGGTTCAAATCCCGGACAAGCCCCATTGTGTATGGTAATTCATTGGTGGATTTTTTCAGTATGTCTCAAATCTTTAGCATTCCAAACTGATGAAAAACGTCTAGAAAAGTTAAAATGATTTCCTATTTCTCTTTACAAAAATGCAAATTGTCAATGGTTCGTTAGTACAGTAAATTGAGATTTTATGACTTCTCAATGCTGTTACGTAAATTTTTAACTAAAGTGATGTAAAATTGGTTCATAACATTGTAATCAAGGGCTTGTCGGTCTAGGAGTATAATTTTTGCTTAGGGTGAGAGAGGTCCCGGGTTCAAATCCTGGACAAGCCCCATTGTGTATAGTAATTCATTGGTGGGTTTTTTAAGTAAGTCTCAAATCTTTAGCATTCCAAACTGATGAAAAACGTGTAGAAAAGTTAAAATGTTTTCTTTTTTCTCTTTACAAAAATGCAAATTGTCAATGGTTCGTTAGTACAGAGTAATTTGAGTTTTTCTGATTTCTCAATGCTGTTCAGTTAAATTTTAACTAAAGTGATCTAAAATTGGTTCAGAACATTGCAATCAAGGGCTTGTTGGTCTACGAGTATGATTCTCGCTTCGGGTGCGAGAGGTCCCGGGTTCAAATCCCGGACAAGCCCCATTGTGTATGGTAATTCATTGGTGGGTTTTTTCAGTATGTCTCAAATCTTTAGCATTCCAAACTGATGAAAAACGTCTAGAAAAGTTAAAGTGATTTCTTATTTCTCTTTACAAAAATGCAAATTGTCAATGGTTCGTTAGGACAGTAAATTGAGATTTTATGATTTCTCAATGCTGTTACATAAATTTTTAACTAAAGTGATGTAAAATTGGTTCATAACATTGTAATCAAGGGCTTGTCGGTCTAGGAGTATAATTTTTGCTTAGGGTGAGAGAGGTTCCAGGTTCAAATCCTGGACAAGCCCCATTGTGTATAGTAATTCATTGGTGGGTTTTTTAAGTAAGTCTCAAATCTTTAGCATTCCAAACTGATGAAAAACGTGTAGAAAAGTTAAAATGTTTTCTTTTTTCTCTTTACAAAAATGCAAATTGTCAATGGTTCGTTAGTACAGAGTAAATTGAGTTTTTCTGATTTCTCAATGCTGTTCAGTTAAATTTTAACTAAAATGATGTTAAATTGGTTCAGAAGATTGTAATCAAGGGCTTGTTGGTCTAGGAGTATGATTCTCGCTTAGGGTGGGAGAGGTCCTGGGTTCAAATCCCGGACAAGCCCCATTGTTTACAGTAATTAAATGGTGGGTTTTTTAAGTATGTCTCAAATCTTTAGCGTTCCAAACTGATGAAAAATGTCTAGAAACGTTAAAATGATTTCCTATTTGTCTTTACAAAAATGCAAATTGTCAATGGTTCGTAAAGACTGAATAAATTGATTTTTCTGATTTCTCAGTGATGTTAAGTTAATTTCAAACTAAAGTGATTTAAATTTAGTTCAGGACATGGCACTCAATGGCTTGTTGGTCTCGGAGTATAATTCTGACTTTAGGTGTGAGGGGTGCCGGGTTCAAATCCTGGACAGTCCACATTGTATGTAGCATTTCATTGGTGAGTTTCATAAGTATGTCTCAAATCTTTAGCATTCCAAAGTGATGAAAAATGTGTAGAAAAGTTGAAATGTTTTCTTATTTCTCTTTACAAAAATGCAAATTGTCAATGGTTCGTTAGGACAGATGAAATTGAGTTTTTCTGATTTCCCAATGCTGTTAAGTACATTTTTAACTAAAGTGATCTAAAATTGGTTCAGAACATTGCAATCAAGGGCTTGTTGGTCTAGGAGTATGATTCTCGCTTTGGGTGCGAGAGGTCCCGGGTTCAAATCCCGGACAAGCCCCATTGTGTATGGTAATTCATTGGTGGGTTTCATAAGTATGTCTCAAATCTTTAGCGTTCCAAACTGATGAAAAATGTCTAGAAACGTTGAAATGTTTTCTTATTTCTCTTTACAAAAATGCAAATTGTCAATGGTTCGTTTGGACAGATGAAATTGAGTTTTTCTGATTTCCCAATGCTGTTAAGTGAATTTTTAACTAAAGTGATGTAAAATTGGTTCATAACATTGTAATCAAGGGCTTGTTGGTCAAGGAGTATAAGTTTTGCTTAGGGTGAGAGCGGTCCCGGGTTCAAATCCTGGACAAGCCCCATTGTGTATAGTAATTCATTGGTGGGTTTTTTAAGTATGTCTCAAATCTTTAGCATTCCAAACTGATGAAAAAGGTGTAGAAAAGTTAAAATGTTTTCTTTTTTCTCTTTACAAAAATGCAAATTGTCAATGGTTCGTTAGTACAGAGTAAATTGAGTTTTTCTGATTTCTCAATGCTGTTCAGTTAAATTTGAACTAAAATGAGGTTAAAGTGGTTCAGAACATTGTAATCAAGGGCTTGTTGGTCTAGGAGTATGATTCTCGCTTAGGGTGCGAGAGGTCCCGGGTTCAAATCCCGGACAAGCCCCATTGTTTACAGTAATTAAATGGTGTTTTTTTTTAAGTATGTCTCAAATCTTTAGCATTCCAAAGTGATGAAAAACGTGTTGAAATGTTTTCTTATTTTTCTTTACAAAAATCCAAATTGTCAATGGTTCGTTAGGACAGATGAAATTGAGTTTTTCTGATTTCCCAATGCTGTTAAGTAAATTTTTAACTAAAGTCATCTAAAATTGGTTCAAAACATTGCAATCAAGGGCTTGTTGGTCTAGGAGTATGATTCTCGCTTCAGGTGCGGGAGGTCCCAGGTTCAAATCCCGGACACGCCCCATTGTGTATGGTAATTCATTGGTGGATTTTTTCAGTATGTCTCAAATCTTTAGCATTCCAAACTGATGAAAAACGTCTAGAAAAGTTAAAATGATTTCCTATTTCTCTTTACAAAAATGCAAATTGTCAATGGTTCGTTAGTACAGTAAATTGAGATTTTATGACTTCTCAATGCTGTTGCGTAAATTTTTAACTAAAGTGATGTAAAATTGGTTCATAACATTGTAATCAAGGGCTTGTCGGTCTAGGAGTATAATTTTTGCTTAGGGTGAGAGAGGTTCCAGGTTCAAATCCTGGACAAGCCCCATTGTGTATAGTAATTCATTGGTGGGTTTTTTAAGTAAGTCTCAAATCTTTAGCATTCCAAACTGATGAAAAACGTGTAGAAAAGTTAAAATGTTTTCTTTTTTCTCTTTACAAAAATGCAAATTGTCAATGGTTCGTTAGTACAGAGTAAATTGAGTTTTTCTGATTTCTCAATGCTGTTCAGTTAAATTTTAACTAAAATGATGTTAAAGTGGTTCAGAACATTGTAATCAAGGGCTTGTTGGTCTAGGAGTATGATTCTTGCTTAGGGTGCGAGAGGTCCCGGGTTCAAATCCCGGACAAGCCCCATTGTTTACAGTAATTAAATGGTGTTTTTTTTTAAGTATGTCTCAAATCTTTAGCATTCCAAAGTGATGAAAAACGTGTTGAAATGTTTTCTTATTTTTCTTTACAAAAATCCAAATTGTCAATGGTTCGTTAGGACAGATGAAATTGAGTTTTTCTGATTTCCCAATGCTGTTAAGTAAATTTTTAACTAAAGTCATCTAAAATTGGTTCAGAACATTGCAATCAAGGGCTTGTTGGTCTAGGAGTATGATTCTCGCTTCGGGTGCGAGAGGTCCCAGGTTCAAATCCCGGACAAGCCCCATTGTGTATGGTAATTCATTGGTGGATTTTTTCAGTATGTCTCAAATCTTTAGCATTCCAAACTGATGAAAAACATCTAGAAAAGTTAAAATGATTTCCTATTTCTCTTTACAAAAATGCAAATTGTCAATGGTTCGTTAGTACAGTAAATTGAGATTTTATGACTTCTCAATGCTGTTACGTAAATTTTTAACTAAAGTGATGTAAAATTGGTTCATAACATTGTAATCAAGGGCTTGTCGGTCTAGGAGTATAATTTTTGCTTAGGGTGAGAGAGGTCCCGGGTTCAAATCCTGGACAAGCCCCATTGTGTATAGTAATTCATTGGTGGGTTTTTTAAGTAAGTCTCAAATCTTTAGCATTCCAAACTGATGAAAAACGTGTAGAAAAGTTAAAATGTTTTCTTTTTTCTCTTTACAAAAATGCAAATTGTCAATGGTTCGTTAGTACAGAGTAATTTGAGTTTTTCTGATTTCTCAATGCTGTTCAGTTAAATTTTAACTAAAGTGATCTAAAA